>NC_135497.1:508829658-509053812 GCF_052857255.1 Amblyomma americanum
CTCGTTTATTTTTGTCTATATTAACCACATTGATTCCAATATTAGTAAAGTTCTTACAGTGAGACTTTTCTCTGATGGCTGCCTGCTCTCCTGTAGTATAAATAATACAGATAATTGAAAAAACACTTAATGATGCTCTCGTAGCGGTCGCAAAAAGGTGCCAAGGCTGGAAATGAAAATCAATGCGGAGAAAAACAGTAGGTTTGCGCGTCACGAACAGGACCAAACATACCCATGAGTACTGTTATAGGGCTCTGATCCACCGCACTTACCACAGTAGAAACACTTAAATACCTGGAGTCCTCACTTCTAGAGATCTAAGCTGGAAAAATCATGTACTTAAAATCTGTTAAGTGGCTGAAAAGAAACTCTGGTTTTTTGCGCCGATCAACACTGGCCTCACAATCTGCCAAGTTAGCTGCCTATTTAACTTATCTGCGACCAACATTTGAATATGCTTGCATATATGGGATCCTGTAGAAAGTGTTTAATAAAAAAACTAGAAAGTGTGCAAAGAAGAGCAGCTCGATTTATAATATCCAGACATATGCATACTGATTCTGTGACAGAGATGCTGTGTCTTCTCAATTTGCTACCTCGAGCCGAACGTCGCCGGATGACCAGACTAAAACTTTTTTATTTCAGCTTTCAGGAAATTCCTTCATTATCAATAGTTCTCATTACATGGTCCCAAAACAACTTAAACTTCTGAGAGCAAGCAATAAATACTCTAAACAAACCCCGACCTCATGCATTAATGTGTACGGTAATTCTTACTTTCCGAGGACGATAGCAGAATGGAATGAGCTACCAGCATCTTTCTTACAGTCCAGTACAGTAACAACGTTCGAAAAAGCTATCTCCGTTTCACACTAAAAGGTTTTTTTTTTCAATGTCATACGCCTAACAACTTGGTGATTACATCTAGGCTAAGGTGAAGGCCGGGAATGTACAGCCTGTGTTCGTAAAGTTCTGTGACTGAGTCCTTAATAAAAATGCGTTTAACATTGGAATCATTTGCGCAGCACTCCTTCGAAATAGTCTCCCTTGCAATCTATACACAGCTTCCAACGCTTCCTGAGGTCTTAAGAAAAGTCGCAAAACGCTTCTTTGGCAGCGCTGTCAGCTCCTTTGTCGTGGCGGCTTTAATGGCCTTCAAGCTCTCCATCCAGCGACCTTACAGGGCTCTCTTCACGCGAGGAAACAAGAAGAAATCGCATGGGGAGAGGTCAGGCTAGTATGGCGGTTGGGAAGTACTCTAATGCCGTTCTTGGCGAGAAAGTTTGTCTCGCTGAGAGCAGTGTGCGGCCTTGCGTTATCGTGGAGAAGGCTCCATTGTCAAGATGCCCATAAGTCAGGGCGACGGCGTCGCAGTGCATCAGACTTGTCTTGTAACACGCGGATATAAAACTCCTGATTTACCGTGTACCTTTGTGGGACAAACTCATTGTGTATGACACCTGTTGGCACCAAAAAAAACTTTCAGCATCGTTTTTGCTTTGGTCTTCTTTCGCCGCACCTTTCTCGACGCCGGAGAGCTTGTGGACCGCCATTCGGCGCTCTGCCTCTTTGTTTGAGGATCGTACTGAAAACGCTAAATTTCGTCTTCAGCAATGATGCTGTTGAATGCAGCATCCTTATCTGCCTCGGAGAGCAAATCAGGGCTCACTGATGACCGCGTGTCCTACCGGTCCTGTGTTAAGGAGTGCGGCACAGGTCTAGCATTCAGGTTTCGTTTCAACAAGTTCTCACGCAAAATTTAGTGACATTTTGTCTTACTAATGTCGTGGACACCTGATAGCATGCGGACTGTAATGGTGCGGTCTTGTACGATTTCCCTGATCCGAGCTACGTTATTTTATTTCGTGAGGTTGAAGGGCGCCCCTGCCTCGTGTCGTCTTCCACCGACGTTCTCCCGAAACGAACCTCCTTTGCCATTCGAAAACTCGCGCCCCCGATAATGTCTCGTTTCCGTAAGCGTCACGAAGGAGCTCATATGTCTTTGTGGCTGTCTTGCCAAGCTTCACACAGAATTATATGTTTACACGCTGTTCGAGGTGGACCTCCATTTCTACACATTCACTAACAGTGGAATACGCAGATGACTATTGACAACGTATTTTCCTACATTTAGTGTCAACTAGCGGCTCCCACAGCAATAAACATAAATAACACAGGTTAGCCTGAAAAGATGTCGCTACACAAAGGCACCAACATTAGTTTTGGGGAATCATTTCTGGAGAAGAAAATAAATCAGTCTCGAAACTTTATGGACAAAGGTTGTAAAAATGTTTTCCTTTTTCCTTTTCTGTGTGAAGAAACTGTTTTAAAGTGAATATTTATTAACACTGCTTCTACATAAAAAAAAACATTAGGTTGCAAGAAATATGATTGTGTACGCAACGGTGACTGTATTTCTGTATTTCTGTATGATGAAAGGGAAACATGTTACTCCTCAAGTGTCAGGCCCCACCACTCTAACGGCCCCACGCCAACAGTATTTGCAAATAAATATATTTACTATACATTATAGGCATACTCAAATATACATTAAACACATTAAAAGTATTCTAAAATTATATAAATAATACATTACAAATACACTAAAATATACAATATTTACATTAAAGATAAACTAATATTATACAATAAATACATTACATAACATTAAAAATACACTAAAAATATGTTCTCTTCGGCACGGCTTAAAAGGTGTACTTGTCGGATTCACCGGATAATACTGATCAATGTTCTGAGCAGCAGAAGAAATGACTGAACTCGCTATAATCATCAGGAGACAATCTCAAAGAAAACGCGTTGTCATCAAAAAGTTTATGACAATGGAAGGTCAGGTGACGGGACCTAAACGACAAAGATGTCGCAACACACGAAATGCCGACTGAACTGACGTCAGCAAGCAGGAGCTGCCCCGGCAAGCGTGATATGCTTGGCTTGGCTTATATATACTCCCCGAGAGGAGACAAATTATCTTGCCCGGTGAGGGCTCTTTGCACAAAGACAGTGGGCCCCCAAATTGTCGCAGAGGTATCGGAGTGATCGCTTCCAAATCTGCCGTCTATCTAGAACCGAATTGTTAGTCGTAACTTGCGTCAGGCGTTGGTCAGGAGTCGACCTGTCAACCAACAAATTCATGGGCGGCTATATAGCAGCCGGTCGGCCTTGCCAGTCGCGAGCGCGGAGTCCTTTTCGCTCGCATGTTCGGGCCCAGAGGTGCGCATGGCGTCTTTGGCGGTATAATGCTATCCCGCTGTCCACCCGTGATTTCAATAAGTGGTGATTGCCTTCCTGCTAGAACCCCACCATGAAGGAATGGGTGACAGAGAAGAGAGAGTTTTCACTGTTCCCCGGAAACGTGGTTTCGAGCACTAGGTTGTTCCGCGGCAGCTTCAAGTGCGCTGCAAATATGCTCACGCGGACAACCCAATCGTTATGATTGAAGTATACTTTGGACGAATTAAGGGTCGTATTTACGAAAGCACACTTTCAATACATTTCCAACATGCAAGATCATTTCCAGAAACGCGATTTCGACCACTGAATTGTTCGACGGCCGCTAAAAGTGTGCTTAAAATATGTTTAAAATTACTCCCTGTTGGTTAAACTTGAATTACACTTCAGACTAATTAATTTTAGATTCACGAAAGTGCACTTTAAATGCATTAAGACGATACCAAAACCGCATATGTATGTATTCAAGTATTTGAAACGTGCTCAAAGCATGCTTTAAGTGACGCATTTTTGGCAAATTTTAGAATATATTTTGAATACCAAGCATCAAATTTCAGGAAGCTATTTCCGGTATATTTTTAGTGCATTCTTGAATAAAAGATGTGTTGAAAATACATTACAAATATCCCGCCGTATATTCCAAACGTATTAGTTTTCCCTAAGGGCTCGTACGCGGCATGAACGCTCAGTATCATGCACTTAACATAATACAAGCATTTTAAAGCCAAGCTCAAACACCCGTTTTTGTGGTCCTTTAAGGCAGAGCTCATGAAGATTGCCGTGAACAAAGGCGCAATATACATGAGCTCTGCCTTAAAGGGCCACACAAACGGGTGTTTGAGCTTGACTTTAAAATGCTTGCACTATGTTAAGTCCATGCCACTGAGAAATTACGATTGAATTGAAATTACGATGACCACGACCTGTGAGATCAGCCAGCAGTAAACATGAATATGCACCATTACAGTTACCACATCCAAGTAGCAGCCGTGCACGCAAGGCTACTGTTTAAACAAAAAAATTTGCGGCCTAGCTCGTTCACCACAGTTTGAAATTAAAGACATTCAGCGCCCATCCTCTTATGTTTGTTCTCTGAACAGCTCTTATCTGATTCATAACACAGAACTTCTTTCATTTAAAAAAAACGGCAGTGGTTTAGCTGTGGTTAACCCTGGTTGAATAGCGAAAATTTCGTCTCCTCGGCACGTCGTCTACGTAGCGTCTCATTCCGACGCTCTCGAAAAATCAAAGCTGTCTCTTCCGCAGTTGCAGAGTCAATCCGGGACATGGCACGACTTCTAGCCGCATCTTCGTTACGACGCGCTTCACGAGTCGTGCCGCGCGTTCTTCTGGCGTCACTTGAGCACGTTGTCTCTTCCTCGCTTCGTTCTTTCGTTGTTGCGTCTTTCGGGCTCTCCATAACGACTACAATACATTGAGGCGTAGCGCATATATATATATATATATATATATATATATGTATATATATATATATATATATATATATATATGCCCCCCCGCGAGGCGACATCTCTCCCTCTACCCCTGCTGAGCACATCCCTGTGGAGCAAGCGGCGACCACAGCGGCGTCGACGGCTGCGCCATCTCTTGGACGCGCGGCTGCAGCGTTGGTAGGCAACGGTGGCTCAAGGTCGTTCGTTGGCCACGGCATACGGCTGAAGTGCGACCACGCGATGAGCCGAGCTGGCTGGCTGGTATAGTGTTGCTTTCGCAACGAAATATGGTCTTCTCAAGCAAGGCCAATTAAAAGCAATTAAAGGCAGGTAAAATCTCATGGAGTGAGGCCCCTATACGGTGTTGTAGCAGTTGTCAACTGACAGCTTGCAAAATACCTGGCGCCATTTACCAAAAAAAAACAGCATCCCGCCTAACTGGTTTAATAACAAAACCCCTATTCACACCTCGGTAAGCATTCGGGAGTGATTCTGCAGTTTTTCGCTGCTTTATTGACGACTGAGCCTTCTGGCAAGGCCGATGGTTAAAGAGGACGAAATTCGTCTGAATTTTTTTAAAGCGAGTGGACGGCGGATATTTATAAATGCCGCATAATAACGTATTTTAATCGTGGCGTGGACTGTCCACAGACAATTCGACCGCCTGTCAAGCCAATAACGGGTGGACTTTCAGAGAAGGCTGCATCAGGAAAATTATGGTCTCCATCAGTAGCAGTGAATCCGCAGGCAGTCCTTTGAAAGCGGCCTGCGTACCGACCGTCGATGAATGACGGTGCGTGTACATGTCGTCTCGGTGTGGTTCATCGTCGGAGCACGATGTGAACGGTATTTTGGGTGTGTTTTAAGTTTTCAACATTCTCGATACGTAAATTCGCTGTGGGAAAGCGTGGGTTTTGAGGTTTTGTCATGACGGGAACAGACCCAAATGGTCAGCTAAGCGCCGATGCAAAAATTCACGCAAACAGGATGCGTATCCGCAGTTACAAGAAAGTTAGCACCTATCTACCCTTAAGAAGAACAGCTGCTATGATGATTCCTTGTTCAAAACATATATCGCATCGTAATCACATTGTTCTAAGAGCGGTGAAGTTTACCAATGAACGTCTTTCATCTACGTGCATCATCAGCATCACCAGCTTGACTACGGCCACGGCAGGATAAAGGCCTCTCCCATCTCTTCAATTACCCTCTCCTTTGCCGGCTGCAGCCACCCTATCAATCCCCGCAAACTTCTTAATCTCATCCAGCCACCTATATTTCTGCGCCCCCTGCTACGCTTCGCTTCTCTTTGAATCCAGCCCGTTACACTTAAGGACCATCAGTTATCTTGTCTTCAAATTGCATGCCCTGCCTGAGCCAATTTCTTTCTTGTCATCTCGACTAGAATGTCACTAACTCGTGTTTGATCCCTCCCCCACTCGGCCCTGCTCCGGTCTCTTATCGTTACACCTGTCCTTTTTTTTCCATACCTCGCTGTGCTGTACTTAAGGTACATTCTTTCATTACGTCCACGTTTCTGCCTCGTAGGTAAGTACCGGCAAGATACAGCTGTTGTACACTTTTCTCTTCAGCGATATTAGTAAACTGCCATTCATGATGTGAGAGAACCTGCCATATGCGCTCCACCCCGTTCTTATCCTTCTAGTTATTTCCCTCTTCTCATCCGGATCAGCGCTCACTACCTGCACTAAGCAGACGTATTCTTTTTACCATTTTCAGCACCTCGCTACCAATTGTGAACTGCTGTTCCCTTTAAAGAATGCTGAATATAAATTTGGTTTTCTGCATATAATTTTTCGAACCACAGCACTGCTCTGCCTGTCTAACTCACTGATCAAGTTTTGCAGTTCATCTCCTGATTGACATAGCACGGCAATGTCATTAGCGAATCGCAGATTACTTAGGCAACCTCTATTAAATCTTATCCCAAACTTTTCACAATCCAGGTCTCTAAATACCTCCTGTTAACAGGCGGTGTACTGCATTAGCGAGATCGCTTCTCCCTGTTTGACATCCTTTCTTATTGGATTTTTATTCCTGATTTTCCGGAGGATTGTGGTAGCTGTGCACCCGCTGTAGGTATCTTCCAGTAATTTTTCGTAAGGCTTTTCGGCACAGTGATTCCGCAAGGTTCGCATAAGTGCTGAGATTTCGACTGTGTGAAATGCTTTCTCGTTGTCTATAAAGGCTATATAAAGGGGTAGGTTATACTCTGCGCGTTTCTCTGCCACCTAATTGATTATGTTGGAAGAGGGTTTATCCACAAATAAAACAGGGATAGAATTCTCCGAAAGCTGAAAGGCGGCCAACGCAAAATGCAGCCAGTCTAACCATCGAAGCCATCTCGAGCAGCGCGGCGGTGCTTCGTCTTTCTCGTTCTCGTCTTCCTGAGCGGCTTCAGGGCCGGCCGTTATGGTTGGCTACAATTGCCCCGGCAGCTAAGAGGAGCCACCCTGGCGACCTATGGCTGACGTGGGCAGTTTCTCGATCGCGATTGCGCCAGTCCGAAGAAAGAGTGAGCAGCTTCACCTTGTAATTAACAGGGGACGGTTGCTGGACGATGCGATAAAGGTCGTGGTATTTAGAGCGAAATTTCGAAGACAGTCCAGGTGGTGTGCCTGGAACCCAGAGCGAAACGAGTGATCCAGTAGGAAAAACGTGTGGCGTCTGGTCTTCATCGTGAGGATGCTTTTTGCGGTCTTGCGATTCCGAGGTGAAAGAACCAGCCGACTGGCGACATTCCTCCGCGTGATTTGCGACTTCTGAAAGGGGTGTCTACTCGGAGGCGCACGGAGTATAAGGAAAGATGGTGTCTATTCTGGACGACGCCCCACGCCCACAGAACAGGAAGAAAGGGGTAAAGCTGGTGTTCAACTGCGCGGTGGTGTTGTACGCGTACGTCACGAAAGGAAAGACAGCGTCCCAAATGGTGGGATCTGCTTCGGCGTACTAAATCGGGAGCATATTTTCGAGAGTACGATTAAAGCGCTCGGGTCAGCCCGGTAGTTTTGGGGGTGATGGGAAGTAGTGGTCCGATGTACGATGCGACCTTCGACGAGCATAGCTTCAACGACATGCGAAATGTAGACGCGGCCTCTCTCACTTAGCAGCTCACGCGGCGCGCCGTGGCGAAGAACAAAATGATGCAGCAGGAACAGAGCACCTTCGCGCGCAGTAGTGGCGGGCAGGGCGGCTTTCTCGGTATACAGGGTGTGGTGGCTGACACCGACGAATTCCAACGATTCCCAGAGATCTTGCAGGGAAGCGGTCCGTAGAGGTCAACACCGACACGCTCGAAAGGACGTGCCAGGCGTTGCAGTGGTTGCAAGGGGCCAACCGCACGGGGCGCGGATCACTAGCGCCGCTCACAGGCGATACAGGAGCGGACGTATTTTTAACATAGGCGTATATGCCGCGCCAATAGAAACGCTGAGAAATTCTTTTGAAGGTATTGGGCACACCAATGTGCACACACTGAGGGTTGACGTGGTAAGAGGCACAAATTTATTTATTTATTATAGAGACCTGCAGGGCCCGAAGGTACCATTGCGGGGGGGGGGGGGGGGGGGGGGGGGGGGAGGAACACAATAACTTCTGGTCGTTTGGCCGAGAGTACACAGGATAACAAGAATACAATGACACATCTAGTAATAGATTAGGAAAAGCATGCACTGAAGGCGGACAACCGCGCTCCATGAATAAAATGACACTAATGAAATGAAAAGACACCCGCAAGTGAAGTGCGCGCCACGTCACACATCAGATAGGAATGCGCGGAATTGGCCTTCCGTGCAGCAGTCAGCGACGCCGGCTGGCAGCCTGTTCCACTCATTGATCGTCCGTGGAAATAACGAGGTTTTGTAAATATCTGCCCTACATTTAATCTCTCTGATCTTCCACTGATGATCAAGTCGTCTAGAAAAAAATGAGGTTGAAGCAGGTACCGGTCTTTGTCAATGCTCAGCTTTCTAAAATAGTTGCGATGCATGATTTGCAACCTCAAATGTTTTCTACGGTTAGCTAAATATCCCCCAAACAAGTTAGTTTTAAGAGACGTGACACTAGATCGTAAATGGCGGGCAATCGTGAGAATCCACCGCCAGCCATCAGCATGAAGTTTCGGTGGTAGAGGAGGACGTCCCGGAAGGCAAAATGCGATGCTTAACGGCGTAAAGTTCGAGAAGGAGCAGCGTCTCAAGATGTGGATATGACATCGATGAGGCACACAAGCCACAGGTCTTTCCACTGCTGCGCGGGCATATCAGCGATGGTAAGCGATGAGAGGACGGGATTGCCCGCCATGGAGCAAGGAGCGTCGCTGAAAAAGGAAGAACGAGACAATCATCGGCGTCCATGTGCTTGCGGCCAGATCGGTAGATGATACGGATGTCAAACTCCTCAAGGTGGTGAGTCTTGAGCGAGTTGGCCGGACGGGTCTTTCAGAGAGGACAGCCAGCAGATCGCGTGGTAGTCCGTGACGACGCGAAACTGGCGGCCGTACAGATAGGGCCGAAATTTCGTTCTTTCCCACACAATAGCTAAGCACTCTTTCTCCATAGAGGAGTAGTTGCTATCAGCTTTGGCGAGCTGGGAACTCACATACAAAGCGACGTATTCTTCGAAGCCTTCTTTTCGCTGAGCCAAAGCAGCTCCGAGGCCAACGCCACTCGCATCTCTATGGACCTCGGTAGGTTCTCCTGTAGTAGTGACGAAGAATGGGTGGCGAATTCAAAAGATGGCGCAGGGTAGTGAACGCTTCGTCCCACTCGGCTGACAAGCCAGATATGTCAAGGTTTCCTCCAAGTAGCTTCGTCAGGGACGCAGTTATCTACGCGAAATTGCGTATGAACCTTCGAAAATAAGAACGCAGGCCTATGAAGCTTCGAAGTTGCTTGAGGGAGACCGGTTTAGGAACTCCGTCATAGCATGGAGCTTGGCCGGGTCTGGGCAAATGCCTTCCTTAGAGATGATGTGCCCAAAATTTTCAACTTCCGGGTTTCGAAGTGGAACTTGTTGAGATTCAGCTGTAGGCCGGCTTCAGTTAGGAAAGTCAAAACTTGCTGTAAGCGTTCGAGACGCGCCGCAAAATCAGTCACAAAACACAATGTCGTCCATGTAACAGCGGCATAGTTGCCACTTGAACTTCTGCAAAGTGTTATTCATCCTCCTTTCGGATGTTTCTGGCGCATTGCACAGACCGAACGGCATCACGCTGAATTCGTAGAGCCTGTCGGGCGCGATAAATGCTGTTTTCTCTCTGTCAGAGGCAGCCGTATGCACTTGCCAGTAGCCGGAACATAAGTCAAGGGATGAAGAGTACATGTCGCCTTGGAGGCATTCTAGAGAGCCATGAGCGCGGCGAAGGGTGTAATTATCTCTGTGGGTAACTTTTTTGAGGCGGTGGTAATCAACACAAAATTGGATAGAACTATCTTTCATCTTTACTAGTACCACCAGCGAAGAGCAAGGGCGGTGAGACGGATGAATGACACCACGTTGCAGCACGTCCTCAACTTGATGAAGTGACGCTCTGCCGCTGACATACGATATGGCCGCTGCCGAAAAGACAGTTAAGAACCAGTCTCAATGCGATGAGCCACGGTGGACGTCCGGCCTAAAGGAGTGTGGGCGGCGTCGAAAGCGGACCGAAAGGTCTTTAGAAGGGCCCAGAGCGGCGTCCAGTGGATGTAAAGAAGAGCGCCGTCGATGGCGGCCCGGAAGAAGGCGTCGGGCAATGGATCAGGCACCGAATTTTTATGCAGAGCGTTGATACAGGAAATGAGGGAGGTCTCGGGAGCATCTAGGTCAGAGAGAAGGTGGGCAGGTTGAATGGAACCAGGAGACTCACCACGTAGCAGGGCACGTGGGCACGGAGACGGATTGTAGATGAGCTTCTTCGTGAGACCTCCGTGAAAATCGAGAACAGCAGATGGCAGCGGCGGGCGTTTGCGGCGGTCAAAACAAGGAGACGGCGTAAATCAAAAGGTGTCGTCTACAGTGACGGTTCCAAATTCCACCTCGGCGCAGTCACAATCGATCACGGCGCTATTTATCGACAAGAAATCTCACCCGAGAATCACGTCGCGGGAATAAGCCGATCAGACTAAGAAACCTACGCTGTACAAAATATCTGCAATGACGACCCGCGCTGTGAATGAGGCCAAGGGTGCGATTCTCTCTTAAGTAGCAATGCGGACCGAGAAAATGTCAAATGACATTGTCAATTTACGTAAACGACGGAAGAATCTCTCGTGAATCACTGACACGGCGGTGCCTGAGTTGATCAGCGCGTATGCAGACATACCATCGACGGAGACCACTTTGATGTTCGTGAGAGAACGGTGAGTCATCGAGCTTTTCGCAGACTACGCAGCTCTTGCCACCGGAACTACGAATCTCGTCTCTCGCCCAAACGTGTAGGGAGACGGCGCATAAGTGACAGCGAACGGCGACGTGGAGAAGAAGAATGATGGGTAGTAAATGGACGCCGGTCGTTGGTATACGCATTCGCACAGGGAGCAGAACAAAGCCGTTCAGGTAGCAGGCAGAAGACGGGCCCTTTGGATGGCGATCATTATACGACTACAGATGCGGGCCACATGTCCGGAGAAACCAACCCTTCGCGTCCGGTGCACGCAAAGGGCTGTAATGTTGCGGTGGGGGAGGATGAAACGCAGCTGCCCGAGGAGGCAGTGCCTCGCGCAGAACAGGATGACTGGGGCGGCAACGCCATAGGCCGAGGCCGCGCAGCCACTACGACGTAGGTCAAAGGCAGCGCAGCAGGAGTAGGTTGGCCATACCGAGCCGGTACTACGACGTGCGTCAAAGGAGCAACGGAAAGAACTTGAGGTTGGGGGGGAGTCTGGAAGGGGTTCTGCGACTTGGTCGCAGATGGCGTGTTCCAACGTTGGCACCAGAGGGGAGGCAACGTCGGGAGTCAGCTCCACGAGAGAGAGTTGACACCCAACTTCCTCAATAAATTGCTTGATCTGGGGCAGCACTGGTTACTGTTCCGAGTCAGAGGTCAAAGCCGTAAAAAGCTCCGGGGGCGACAGCGGAGAACGAGTGAGAATACGGCTCTTGCGTAATTCGTCGTAGTTCTGGCATTCTGTGATGACGTCGACGAAGGTTGCTGGATTTTTGGCCAGAAGCATCTGGAACGCGTCATCGTCAATGCCCTTCCCAATTTGGCCAATTTTAGCGCACTCGGGCATTGAAGAGTCCATGCGCTTGCACAGGTTCACAACATCTTCGATATAGTTGCTGAAATTCCCACCATGCAGCTACGCCCAGCCACGCACGCGCTGCTCAGCACGCAGTTTGCGCACCGCAGCCTGGCTAAGACATCGCTGAAACTCCTTTTGAAGTCTGGCCACGATGTGATGTAGGCCTCGTGGTTGCGGAACCTCAAGTTCGCAACGTCCATAAGGCAGAATATGATATTTAGTTTGAGACCATCGTCCAATTTTTTAGGGGCACTGACCCGCTCGTTTTAAGTCAACCAGTCTTCGACGTCGTGGTCTCCGGTTCCGCTGAAGACAGCAGGATCTGGCTGGCGCAAAGCTCCAGCGCAGACGACGGTTGGCGGCTGTGCGTCAGAGATAGAGCTGTAATCGGCGGGCATGGTTGTGATCGGGAATGTAAGGCTACGAAGCTTCAGGACATCAGTAAATCCCCACCTCCACCCAGTGAAAGGAGGTTTATCCGCAAATAAAACGGGGATAGAATTCTAAGAAAACTGAGCGGCTGGCAACGCATAACGCAGCCAGTCTAACCACCGAAGCAATGATGACGATGTCCTCAGGATTAATAATTTTGTTGTTGTTAGCCTATCAAAGGATGGCACGTACCCAAACTGGGAGATCGGCGAAGAATCAGGAGGCAGAGGTTGCTATTCATCTATACTCAGTAAACGCAAAAGAAAGGCACGCGGGAAAGCAACACCGGTGGATTGTACCTCAAGAAGGGCTTAATGATCTCGAGTAGCGCGGCGGGGCTTAGTCTTTCTCGTTCTCATTTTTCTGAACGCATCAGGTGCGGCCGTTACGGTTCGCTACAGTATGAATATGGTCTGTTGTCGAGTACCCTTTACGTAAGCCTGCCTGATCACTTGGTCGACTGAAGCCTCAGAATGTACTGAATCTATTAGCAATTATCTTAGTAAATACCTTCCAGGCAACGGACCGTAAGCTTTTCGATCTGTAAATTTTCAATTTCATGACGACTCCTTTCTTATGGATAAAGATGATGGAAGCGTTGTTCTAAGCTTCTAGCTCGTTTGAGGTCATAAGGCATTGCGCATAGAGGGTCGCCATTTTTTCTAGCACAAACTCCCCTCCGTCCTTCAAGAGATCTGCTGTTACTTTGGCCCTCACCAGCAGCTTTCCCCCTTTTTATTGCTCCTAAAACTTTATTCTCTTCCTCTTTCGTTACAGAGCCGCGGCGGTGGCTCCGGTGTTACGGCACTCGGCGGCTAATCCGAAAGACGCGGGTTCGATACCGGCCACGGCGGTCACATTTCTATGGAGGGAAAATTTTAGAAGGCCGTGTACTATGCGATATCAGCGCACGTTAAAAAAACACCAGGTGATCGAAATTTCTGCCGCTCTTCATTACGGCGCTTCTCATAGCCTGGGTCGCTTTGGGACTTCAAACCCCCATAAACCCATAAATCATCTTTCGTTACTGGCTAGGATGTCCAGTGCTGCGCGCTACTGCCTCTCTCATTAACATCTTGGTTACATAAGGGTACTGTATAGATAAATCTCGTTTTTGCCTAGCATAGTTTCATCTGTAACGCTTTAATCTACCTCCGCTCTTTAATGCACGTTCGATCCTTTCCAAATTAAACTGTTCCAGTTATGTTCCAGTTCTATTCTGTCCGTGGGGTTAGACGCGTTCATGCATTGGCGTTTCCTAATCAGATCTTTCGTCTCCTGAGATAGTTTGCTGGTATCCTCTCGAACCGACCTGTCGCATACTTCTACTGCGCATTCCATAATGATACACGTGAGTTTATCCTTCATTGCTGCAATATAAACGTAGTCGTCCGCAGCTAAATGCGAATATCTGTTCTGCAGCGATAACCTGAATTCCTCTACTTTCCCTCTTACCGCTAACTCGTAAAATGGATTCCGCCTCACTAGTTTCTTCCATTTCATTTTGAAGTCTAAGCTCATTCAAGACCTTACCGTTCTGTGGTCGGTACAACAAACCTTCCGTTGACCTCAACACCCTGCAAGATGCCATGCTGAGCGCACAGTATGAAGTCGATTTTACTTTGAGTCATGCCTTTGAGGCTCTAACACGTCCACTTCCTGTTATCTCATTCCGAAATGAGAATTTGCGCGCAGTCAAGGATAAAAAATTGATGAATATGGCGAAAAAATGGTTTCTACGCAATATGCAAACCAGGTGAATAAAATGCATAAAAAATAAAGGAGAATTCGTGCTTTTTCTATTGGAGTGATATCCAGCTGACTGGGTAGTACTGCCAAGTAGAATTTTTTTTTTCTGTGGATTCGCATGCATAATTTTTTGTCCATGACTGTGCAAGTGTTAGTGCTGAGCTTTCTTTTTTTGTCGCAAAACTTCTAAGAAAAATAAAATGTCGAACCTGCGTTATGCCATCACATGAATGCACCTCAGTGAGATGAGGAGTGCTTGGTTGCCCTTTGCGGCACTTATTGCTTGTGCTTCACTGCGGCTATCCGCGCAGCGCATTCTGCCGGTTACGGTTCCTCCGACGAGAATCGGAAGAGATTTACACCGCATCTTGTGCTGAAGAAATTTCAACAACAAAAAAAAAACCGCGACGCCTTTTACTGGAATGAAAGCAACAAAAAAATGCACTCACCGGCGCACGGCCACAATTTTATGTGGTCAGTAGCAACCCAATCTGGCCGGAGAGATTCGTTTTCCAACGGCGTAAGGCGCGCCAGCGGGTTGCCTGTTTCTCGCGAATACTCAGCGTTTTTCAAGTCATTAATTGGTTGTTGTAATGCTGTGAATGAATTGCATTTTTAATTCATTTTTTTTCTCTCAGTGCGCGATATCTGCGTCAATGCGCCATTCACGGGTAAGTATTTTGCACTCTGAGTGTCATAATCCCATTATTGACGTGCCCTAGCAACCCACCACAGGTGGAACAGGAAACGGGCGCGGCCCGCGCCAAGACATACTCGCCAGCATGCCACCATGCTCGGCTTGTATTTTTTCAATTTCTGTAAGCAATCTGTCAAACTTAACGGTGTCATCTAACAATTCACCATTTCTTTGAATACAATTTTTATCCTGCATTTGTAACCTTATGTCATTTTCCTGTTTTTGAGCCACCAATTTTCTAATCGCTTTTGCTGACTTCTATCGCAAGTTCATTCATTTGACCATTGTCATCTCTATATCCTAGGGCCTGTGCTATTACGCGTGACGACAGCACCACCATGGTCTCCATGTGACTACAGAGCTCTAAAACACTGAACGTGTGCCAGGGAAATTAATTACATCATCAGTTGCAACAAACAACAATTGGTATGCTCGTGCAAACTGTCGCCCAGAGCCTAGCTCACGCCGGGAGCAATGTAAATAATGTGGTACTCACCGATAAGCCCGCTGACACAGCAATGCCTTTTTTCTTATAGGTTTTCCAATTTGCCTTTGGGTGTCTCTCGCTATCACCATTCGGTTGCTAAAAAACTTGAAAACTATCCCTCTTCACCCTCTGAAACATAAACAATGAGAGTATTAAATCTGATCAAAAAATAAACAACCTTTCATTAATCTATTAAAATTTAATTGTTTAAAAGCGTGTCAACAAGTTATTAACCTGCTCGCCTAAATACAATAGCACGTGGTCCTTTTGGTACGGCGACCAAACTGTGAACTGAACTAAAAACTCCACTGTAAGACGCGTTTGAGAGGCATAAACTTGACTTTACGCTGGTTCTTAGGCGCTCTGCGGCGGACAGGGGAACAGCAGGCATTCTTTTCAGGGCATGCATTGCATTGCTTGGATCAGGGTATGTAGCCCGTAAAATCAGCACATCTTCACAGCCCACAGCTGGAGTACCATGTCCGCTCGCAGTCGAAACAGTGAGCAACTCCATGGCGGCAAATGCCTTGTTTCTACGTGCACGCGTGCTGTGTACGATGGGCCACAATCCCGTTCGTTGAACGACGCGTGAAACACTATGTACGGATGCACATCGTTATCATCTACATCACACTCATTACGGAACCTACGTCGTCTCTAAGTTGCTCGAGTGACTCGCTCGTGGTAAATGAAGTGCATGGAGCCGTGTTCGGATTTTTTTGATGCACGATTTTAACGGTGCAGTTCAATCTTTTTGTCGAGCCAGTATTACGCGCCCGGAAAGCGTTTTCGTCTGCATCTGATTTTATACATTTGTGCCTTGTGCTCTTGGACTTGAATTCGCTACACGTTACTCGCCCACACGCAACAGTTCAAGTGTTTTTAGCTTGATATTTCATTTGGACAGAGTCACTCGTACGAACCTATAGTTTGAAAGTGAAAATATAAGTAAGGTTTAGCATAGAGAGACGGTTACTGTACCGCTGCGATGTATATTATTATTAGTATGTTATGTTTCGCGTCCAAAGTAAGCGCATGCCTTTACCATAAACTTGATCGCGAGAGGCGGCCAGATTTTTCTGGAATGATTGTGCCGTGTGCTATTATTTCTGCGACGTTTGAGATTTTCGTAGGCGACTTATCGCGACAGCGCAGTGCTACCTTTAAACTAATCGAGGTAGATAGTGACTGCAATTTTCGACGACCGCCAGCGCATTTTTGCTAACATGTGAATAATACTTGCGTCAGCTCGTGAATCGTGCTTGTGTCAACTTGTGAATGTAGTTGCCTGCACAAGCTTTCAATGTGACATTCCGAAGAACTGACCAGCCGTCCATAGCCAGCCTGGCTCCAACTACTGCATTGTGGTAGTCCGAGTACTGAAAATTTGCAGTGCATGGAAGGAAGGGCAATTGCTTATGGTGAAATGGTGCCTTTACAGATAGCCTGTCAGTTCTACCGTTTCATTAGATGGTCCTTTATGGCTGAAAAAAAGCTGAGTGCTAGGCGGCACTACGCAACTCCAGAAATCATCTCGATAACAAATAAGCAATACGTCGAGCATATTGCCGCGAATATTTCCAGTGTTTGTTCGTTTTTCAAATCTGCCGCGACACCACCTTATCGCTTTGTTTGCGACGCAAGAAGCGACTAGATTTATCTCGATTGATCGCAGCCAGGCAAAGCTGATTCTACGTTGTTCCGGAATGTTCTAGTAACTTTGCGCCCTTTATCTCGAATGTTCGCTATCAGCTTTAAATTGAGCACGGCCGACAGTGGCGGGCATTCTGTTCGACGACCGCCGAGCACGCTTGTCGCTTCGCCGCCGCCGAGTGATTCAGTCCATTTTGGGGTGCAAGTCAGCCCAATAAACAGTTCTTTTAGAAGACCCTTTCGTCCGTCTTCATCGCTGCTTCGACTGCCGTCACCACTACGTGACATCTGGTGGAGGTGCGGGGTAGCCTTCCATGTTCCGGACGCCCCCTTCAAGTCGTGAAGCCAGCCCTGAGCGCTTTCGCACCCGAGGACGAGCCAGCAGCTCAGCGAGCCAGCCGACGACTCCAGGGAGAGGAGCCTGAGTTCGGGAAACTGCCGGACCGCACCAGACAGCGAAAAGGCGCGGCTACGAGCACCGCAACCTCGCCGAAGATGTCGACACCGATCATACTGCAGCAGCCGCGGGTGCCGCCAACTTTCAATGGATTCCTAGGCGAAGACCCTGAAGAATGGTTGGACCAATTTGAGCGCGCGTGGCGTCATTCAACAAGTGGGATGATGCGGCAAAGACTGGACACGTTTTTTTCTCATTGGATGGCTCCGCACGCACGTGGTACGAAAACTACGAGTCGTCCCTTACGACATGGGAGCTATTCAAGAGAGAACTATTGAAGGTATTCACCAGTGTCGTGAGGAAAGAAAGAGCCGAACGACTCCTCGAGTCCAGGATCCAGCTTCCGAATGAGCCCGTCCGCAGTTACGTCGAGGAGATGAAGCGCCTATTTCGCCGCGCCGATCCCGGGATGACCGAGGAAAAGAAAGTTCAGTTTTTAATGCGCGGCGTAAAAGAACAACTCTTTGCAAGCCTCGTCCGCCAGCCGCCAAAAACAGTCGAGGAGTTTATGCAAGAAGCCTGCACGATTGAGAAGACCCTCGACGTTCGAGCTCGGCAGTACAATCGCCCTTCCTCTGCCTGTGCCAATCCGTTCGGACACGCCGGCCCCACCACCAGCGACAGCTTGCGGGAAGTTATCCGCGAAATCGTCCGAGAGGAGCTACGCCGATTACTGCCATCTTCCCCACAGCCACAAGCAGCGACTCTGATGGATGTGGTACGGGAAGAAGTGCAACAGGCACTTGGCACCCCGACGGCCACAGAACCCCAGGCCATGACCTACGCCGCTGCAGTAAGTACTGCTCAGCCCCAGCGACAACCCCCACGTCCTCCCCGAGATGAGCCAATCGTTCCACAACGCCGCCCTCCCAGCCCCCGCCCGCTCAGCCTATGACCGACGCTCAAGCATCAGGAAATGCGACGCCTGGAGGACTTCCGACAACCGGCCGTTGTGCTTCCCATTGCGGTGAGGCCGGCCATATTCTTCGTCACTGCCCGTACCGACGTATCGGTCTTCGAGGATATTGCCGTTAACGCCCCACGACCACGCTTCGGACAACGTCCGCACGAAATCGACGAGTACCTGCGTCGAGAAGACTACACGCCGAACCGCTTTTCGCGCTCACCATCGCCGTCAACCTCGCGCTTTGCGTCGCCACGCCGCAGCTACGCAGCCGCGCGGTACGAGGAAGGTCGCCCAGCCCCCGTAGGGGAAACTAAAGGCAGCAACCTCTGGAGGTGAGGTTCCTCACGAGCTAAACGCCGAAGATCCTCCACCGACCACGCCTTATGAAGACGCTGCACCCGCGACGCCGCAAGAAGAACCGACACTCGCTGCACCGACGCCGCACACAATGAGACGACTGCCGTCACCACTACGTGACAATATCACAATCGTGATCTTCCTGGTCATGTGTAGTAATTTCGAGAATTCATGATTATTTCTTCTCTACCTTACCTGTTGTGCTTTTTTCTTTCCCCTTACGCTTGCTTTGAATGTTTTTTAAAGATTTCTGGCTCTTCCATTTGTTTTTCCCCCTTCTGCAATGCACTACATTGGTATCCCGAGCGTGGTGTAGATAAAAAAATTAGAGATCACTGCGGCAACCCGCATTGGAGGAATGCGAAAGCATTGACGCCTCCTCTCTTTTCATTTCAGTTGCCCATTTTCAGTTTTCAAATTTGGCGCCACGATTCCTTTTGAAATTTGGCGCCATGGTTCGTTCCCACCCTCCAACTTGTGTTCACAACCATTCGCTATGTTCATAACCATTCTCTTAATTTGTGACATTTTTGGAACTAATTATCGAATCATCCGATTGACATCAAATTTCTTGTACATCATTTTCACATTGTCCTCTATCGATTACAAACATTCGTTTGATGGTACCGCTTGTGAGAACACCTTAACTGCTGCGGACACAAGTCAGCGGGAACCACCGGAATAGCCTAGAAATAAAATCACTTTTTAGGGCGCGGTTCCCTCTTGGTACACTAAAGGAACCTTGTGTGCAATAATATACTAAATTTTTCTCTACCGAGAGACATGAACATAACACAAGCAATTGTTTTTTTTTTAAGTCGCAACCCACGAGCAACTTCCTTCTAATAGATAGGAAGAAAACAGCTTCAGATCGAGTGGGGCTTGTTTGAGATGTGGTCAGCTGCTTCTATATTTAGTAAAATGGAGCTGATTGTGAATTGAATTTTCTTCATTGAGCTTTATATATAAGGTAAAGTCATTTGACTTCCTATTATTAATATAAATCAAGAACTTATTGACTTTTTAGCGACTAAACTTGTTATATTTGAGCTGTACTCGACTTGTCATAGACTCAACAAACACTCAATAATCAAAAGTTTCAGCTAAATGTACATTTTTGTAAGCTCAACCAAAAAGAAAAGTCATCCTGATGAAGACGCCTAGGGCATTGTGTCCAAAATTAGTGTGTGGTGTCGTATAGTGCGGAAACGAAGAATTTCACGGAAAAGAGTCAGGTAGGGCAAAGCTGACGTCCACTGAACCGTGAGCGAAGTGACCTGAACTGCGAGGCAGTGTGAGCATAAGATTGACGGAACTATTGCACATGAGACCGAGCCAAACGAAGGCGGAAGTCTGCAGCTTGAGTCATGGCATATTCAGCAGATGCGCAGAAATGTCAATAGCTGTCTGAATACTATTATATACATTAATTTATTTCATTTTTTATTTATTTTACAATACTGCGGTTCTCAGCCGAGAGCCTAGCAGAAGGGCATGAACAATGACTTCTTATTCGCGTACAAGTATACGTGTGAGGGACACAAATAACAGAGAAACGACACAATTCATCAAAATACAAGCGATAAGGTAGTACAAAAATACAATAGAAAACAACGTAGAGTATAATTAACAACAGCGGTGCATGTCATAGACATAAGCAAAAACGGGAAATTTTAAAGAAGCAACTTCATTTCAATTCTACTAATTGAGAGCACTGCTTAAAAGAGAATCGGGAACAAACATTAGAAATCTTAAAAATCTTTTGCAATGATCTCTAACTGTGAAAATAACCTGGATAATGAATTTCTCGTTGTCAATGATGAGCTAAGTCTATTCAGTTCTCTGATTACGCGAGGAAAGAATCAGCACCTGAATGTATCGTTAGAGAAAGAATACTCAGTAAGCATATGCTCGTGCTGATTCCGTGTTTTGCTAGCTTGGGAATATAAAATGTACTGCGTGGCATTCATTTTTTCACTGATGCAGACTTTGAAAAGGAACTTAAATCGGGATTGGTTTTTCTCTCGTCGATAGTGTGTTAAGGCCGGAGCAGGCTAAGAGACATGAGGGTGAGTCAGTGGGACGGTATTTGCTGAGAATGAACCTTACGACTTTTCTTTGTACGCCTTCATGTTTAGCTATGTTAGTTGCGGTGGAAGGAAACCAAACTGTGTTAGCTTATTCTAATATCGGTCACAGAAATGTTTTCTACGCCAGAAGGTTAAATTCATTGGAGCGAGCTTTAGGCGTCTTTTTAGATAAAATAGCTGTAATATTAGTTATGTGTGTTTCCCATTTGAGGTTTGAGGTTAGACCGAGCAGTGGTTGCTCCAGAGCAGCCATCTTTTGCACAAGCACCCTTTCAATCTGCTACCGCTTTGATCCCAAACCGCCCTTCGCCCTCCATCATTTTATGTGGAGGGCATCTACGGGGATACCAAGACTGCTGGCGGTGCTCGCGATGCTGGATTCTTTCCGCAGATTCTTCCATGCCTTCTTCGCGCCTATTGGAATCATTACTTTCTTCTTGCACGTTCGAAGCTATATAGTGAGCTCGAAAATAAAGGCAAAGGTTTGGAGCAAGCCATAAAGTCATCACTTAAATTTTGAACCGTGAGGAACGTCAGGAGACCGTGTTTTGCCGCGCAGGCGGCATGCTGCTAACATAATTTTCCCGTTAGAATGCACGGCGTATAAACTTTTGATACTCAAGGCGAATAACTACTAGTTGGGGTGGGCGAATAGTATATTTTCCAGGCCTAATTGATGATGAATAGTTTACCGCTACTATCGAATTGAACAACGAACAAAGTAGGCAGACACCGAATCGACTATTTTTTCATGAATATTTGGGACTTTCACGAATATTTATTCAAAACAAACACTCATGCAAAGCAGCAAAGCGCAAATAGCGGCGCGGCTGTACAGCACTATGTCTTATGAACTTATAGCCATTGCTGTAACAAAAAAAACACACACAAGCGATTAAGCAGCACTAAAGTAGTGTATTAAATATAGGGCCATCGTGTATTACGTATAGTAAACTTACCATCTGCGACTGATGAAAGCGAATAAGCAGTGCCAAATCTCAGCAGATATAAGAGGGGCAAAAGCTGCTTATGAATCATGAAGTCCAAGATCGGGCATCAAGGCAGGGTTCTGCTTAATCTGCTTGAGCACTGCCAAGTCGTCCAGTCTTCGAAGCGACGTATGAGCATCAGAAAAGCCGCCACTGAATTGTCCTCGTCGCGAAGTTCAACCCATCATCCCGTGAAGACCGATCCCTGGAGCATGCTGTGTGGCGTTTGAGTCGACCTTTTCTTTCAAGGAGTCTTCGAACAGAACTACAGCCTGCCAGTTGTTCAGACCCTATTAGAAAACTTGAGACCATATTCGTTTCCTTTGGAATAATTTTCAATGCGCAATATTTGATTCTATCGGTGAATGCCACCGGAGAATAATCGTTTAGCTATTCGAAATAATTGAAGCATTCGCATATTTCAACAAGCCTCACTTCATAATACATTTTCCCTGCTTGAGATAGGCCAATTTTGAGAGCCTTAGTAGAGTTGCAGTTCACATGTGGCCGGTCAGTTCAGCTAAATATCCCATTAATATGACGACCCGTTTAGAAGAGAAACATAAGAGCCAAAGTAACATGATTTTCCCGTTAGAATGCGCCTCCCTCTTCTATCTTTCCCCCTCACTTTATGCAACACTCTCCCTCGACAGCCTTTGGGGTACTGTGAATCACCGAATGAAGAGATAAACAAAATCATCCAGATTCTGAATACACATCTTAAAAAGAATGACTTCAGCACTTCAGTTAACTTTAAGCACTGTTGTCGAGGGTTAGCGTTTTTTTTTTTTCAGAAGACGCTAAGTAGTGCATCTTCGAACGCTGAGCAAGCCCAATTAGCCACAGTGCTGAAAAAACGGTCCGCTGAGCATGAAAAAAACTATTGCTGCCTGCGTGTCGCTTTCACTGGCGAAGAACCAAATTATCTGTTCGTCGAAAAGTCAAGGTAGATGTACACTGGTAGCGAAGGCTCCATAGACGCCCATTGGTCCAAAAAATGGCGGCTCGTGGGCACTCCAGCGCCCCCTGGATTTTGGGGGGCAAACTACGCAAACCTGACGTAGAATGACGTCACGCATACGTAAGCTTTTGGCGCGAATTATAAAGCGGTCTTTCTGTAGAATCCGCGTTTTCGAGCCCGTACCTCTCGAAGGTTGCTGCCTTTCAGCGCGCCCCAACCTTTGCCAGTCAAATGTGCTCGAGTTCCTGCTAGTTATGGCCTTGTTAATGTGCAATTGGGAACGCAATGAAAGTACTGGTAAAGGAGGGGCAGCATAGAAAGGCAGCAACACTTCCAGACACTGGCGAAGCATGCATGATTCGTAGTGCAAATACTGGTGCTAGTACTTTTGAGAGCTTTTGAGTACAGCAAGGTATGATGCAAGGTATGATGCACAAAGCACTGGCTCAAGTGCACAGTTCGCAATAGAGTGTACGGCAAGTATGGTTTTCATAGTTTCATATTCATTGTTTATTGCAGCAACCAAACAAATACAGTCACAAAGCACACCCTTGGCACACAAACAAAAAATACATGTCACAGGCAGCACAAGCAGTATTGTTTAAGTTGGCTAATCATCTCAATAGTCACAGTGCAGATAGGAAAAAGCCCTGAAGTGCCACGAACGTTGTCAGTTAGGAAATTGAAAAGTATAGAAAACAATGCTACGACAGCTTCAATTGAAGCAAACATAACATGACATAAGTAGGCGCATCAACACAGACCATAGAGCACACTGGGATTATTCTTCACATTTAATTTCTTCAGCTGAAAGAATATAGCAGGTGCGTTTACATCTGAAAGGCAATGTTAAAGCCAGCTTTAGCACCCTCAAACGTGCTCAACGTAGGAGCAAATACCATACATTGAGCCGGCGTACCATCTCCAGAGTACTTCTAGTCGTTAGCCGGATCAATTTGAAGTAATTTGGTGATAGTCAGCTGCATGAAACTCACTATAAATTAGAAAAATGTGGGCCTCTTTCGCACACCTCAGCACTGAAAGTGTGTGCCCTGCAGTGTAGTACATGAATATCCCCGAAAACATGAAGCCAAGTACGCACGAACGGGTTACAGCTATGAAACACGAGCGAACAGCCCGGCGAAACCATATCGAAGCTATCGCGCATACCTAGAGCAGACGACACACCTGTGAAAGTCCAGCGGGAATCGGTGTAGCGTGACACCAATAGTACTATCCACGCTGTCGCAGTGTACCACGGAGCATCGTTTCTTCACATGCCGCAAGCTCATCTTGAAATGAAGCGCTAAGCGCTTCAAAAGAAGAGCGCGAAGCGTGCAAAGACGGAAAAAGACTTCGCACTGGCCGCACGCCGAAGGAAACGACAAAACAGAGAAAACTGCCGCAGCGGTGCAGCGGGGTGCAAATCTTACCGAACGGTGACAAAGAAGCGACGTGCAAGGACGACGAAAACTTCGCAAAAGGAGCATTTTGAAACCGGCGAGCTAAATTTATACGCTTTACCAGGCGCGCCATCGCAGACAGCTGGCGATAAGAAATCGCCACTGTGGCCGGGTTAGCCGGATATCGAAACAAGGCCTGCAAAGACGCGCTGTAACGCACCGCACACTCATGAATAGGGGGTGTTGCAAGAGTGTTGCAAAAATACAAAATTTGCCAGGTTTTAATAAAATGACTTACCTCTTTCATAAAACAAGGTGCTAATATATTTTTTCTTTTCTATTGGCAGATTACATTCCAATTTTGTAGCTTTATCATTTCTTTATATGAGTGTTTTGCCCCCCATCCTCTGGTTGTGCTGCAGTCGCGCTAAACCACTTTTCGGCCCAGCCTTCGCCACCATTTTAAATCCGCCTTGGAAAAGTTGCGCGACGTTCCCCAGCGCGCGCCCCTCTGCTCCATCGTTCTGAAAAGCGCTGGGCGCATCACGTGACTGGTCATACAAAACAGTGACGTAGCACGGGGTGATTCTGCGACAGGCGTCTCCGCTCCACCCGCAGCGGGTTATTCGTAGCCAGCGGCCTTAGTGACCGCGATGGAAATGGCAGAACTTGTTCAGCCAAACGATGTTACGGAACTCGTGGCCATCTTTGCCAACAGCGTCTTTGACAACACGACCGGCGACCCCGAAAAGGTAAGAGAGCCTTCCACCACTCACTCCTTGCAGGGGTCGCCTGCTTGCCGGGGCGTACACACTAACTCGTTCCAAAGCGCCTCCTGAGTTTCTTTGCACTGGTGCTCTGTAGCGCGCTTCTTACGTTTTGCGGGATGGTGCCTGAGTGTCGGAATTCTGTCTGGGCGCGTATTCGAATCGTCCTTTCCGCTACATGAAGCATTTATTCTGCCGAGACACCAGGTATATACTCCCTGCACCACACCGTCCCTCTATGTAGGGGCGTTAAGTTGAATCTCTTCACTCGTTAACGTCCGCCAGGAGACTTTCCTAGTTCCTACTAATAGGCAAAAAGTATTTCCCGTCAGCATCGTTAAGCTCTTGGCAGGATCCAGCCGGCTATGCAGCTTGGCGCGTGACAATGGCTAAAGAAGCAATAAGCACCGTCACTGTACGAGTCAGTAAAGGGGCATTTTGAACCAAGTAGACGTTTCTTGTTCGGAATTAACATAAGAAAGTTGTCACTTTGCATGCAAAATGGGTGACGCAGTGGCCATGAGCATGCACTACTGTATACATGCATGCTGTGGAGATTAGGCCTGGTTTTATAGGGTTTAACGTTTTAACGTTCCTAAGCGACTCGGGCTATGGGGACGCTGAAGTGGATGTCTCCGAATAACTTTGACCTCCTGGGATTTTTAAAGTGCACTGACATCGCGCAGTACCGCCGTCAGCGCGCTTAGTAAAACGGCTGAAGAGCGTGGCTTGAACTGACGCCAGCGCATGCCAGCGACGAGAAGCTTTGGCCGCTGTATCCGAGACAAAATTCTGTGTTTGTTCACGGTGGCAGATGATAGCTGGAGCGCAGTTTGATTTAACTTGTCCTTCCCCCGTGGCTGACCGACGGGGAGATTGCACGCTTCCGGCGGGCCCATTACGCCGCGATTCGCTCGTGGCTGCTGTCTCACGCGCGCACAGAAAATTTGCGAGTACTATCTAGGCAACACGCCGTGGCATGCAACAAGGCGCCTCGTTTCGAGTTTGACCTCAAAGTTGCCGCTTGCAAGAAGCAGATTTAGAAAATCTGAGCAAGCATGGGTTTATGATTTTTTTTCTTTCTGAGGTCACGCGCAGCTGATTTTTTGCATCGACGCGCCAGAAAGTACGATCCTCTGAACAGTTAAGTCGGGAAGCTGAAAATTAACCTGCGAGAACACACTGAAATGCGCTGTCAGAGAATGAACAAATTAATGAAGAATTGTAACCGGCATAAATACCTGTTAGGCATCCTTACCAAGACTACGAATCCGCGTTAGCTCTGCTTTTCGTAACCTGCATTTCTTTCATGTTGCAGCTCTGAGGCCAAACTAATTAGGCATGCGAGCTGCTTCACGCAGTGTCCTGTTGGTGAGAAGCAAACTGCGGGTTTCTGTTTGTGCGTGAGACCGCATCCAGAACGCAGCAAAGCGGGCCCGTCTGGAGCACGCTCTCGCCTCCTCGCTCAGGCGAGGATTAGCACAAGTTAAATCGATCTGCGTCTCCACTTAGCCGCCAAAAATCTACCGAGAGCATGTCTCGGCTTCAGCGGACAACGCTTCGCGGCGCTGGCGTAAGCACGAGCCACGCATTCGAGCGTTCGTGCTAAGCGTGCTGACGGCGGTACACAGGCCACCAGCATTTGGCCTCCGTCGGAATGCGAATTCCGCGGCCGGCATCGAAGCCTTGCCTTCCGGGTCATCATCTCAGCACCATAACCGCTAAGGCACTCCAGCGGGCCTTTTGAGATTATTAGTTTTTTGCTTTAGCAACAATTCAGGCAACAGCCATGTCTAGGTTCCTTTCGTTCGTTCTGACGTGAGAGCCGATATGGTGATCTTTAGGCAAACCGGTAGTGGCGGCTCATTAGTAGCGTTGTAATTTCAAGCGACCTCACGCCTATGCACTCGGAGCCGTTCTACCCTCTGGTTTTTCCGGTTTATGGGTGGCTAAGAAATCCCTTCTCGGGCTTCTTTAACTCTGGAGAGCTTGCATTCCGGGAGAGGTTAGAGAATGATGTGTATATTATTACAAAAACCCATGCGCAGTGCAGAAAAAGGATTTCTTCATATCAGTGTTGTTCCAACGAAGCAGTTGGTTTTTCAACTCTCTCATATTATGCAATCCCACATTTCTTTGTCTCCAAGCCTGCTGCGTTCATTTTGTGAGGCTGGGCACCCCATTACTAGTGACACATCATTTGAAACGCGTCAACAAATTTTTACCACCACACCTCAGTAGTGCCGGCACAGGGCGGTAATAAAGGAACAGGCGTCCAAAAGGATCAAGTTGCAAGCCACGTCCTGTGGCAAGCAGTGATAGTATACAGGAGGCCCTTCCCGCTGACTTGGCTTCGAGCACGAGATATTGTTTCGGATACGTAGGGTATCCGTCACTAACAAATATCCGGATGATCCTAGAAATCAGTGCCCAATTTTTGCAATTTCTTGCAAACCAAAAAAAATTGGACGCCGGGTGGCCCACTGTAAAGCCAAAGTCCGAGAGGTGATCAGTGTGCTTCCATTCGGAGCATGGCAATTAGTACCGGGCCTAAGAGCGCATTCAGAAACGCGAGTTTCTACAGAAACTGCATCGTTGTCGTCCCGTACGCGCAACCTGATCAGACGGGTTCCTGGAGCTCTTGGCTGCTTGGGTTGGTGGATTTTAATAGAAAAAGTTGCACGAACACTCCAGTCTTCTCATTTGCGACATTTTTTGCGGGGATAGCGAACATTATTTATGCACTTCTGCCGGTTGCTTTGAGTGCTGAATATATTATCGCTTACTGGTAACGGCACTGACACCAGAAGGCACATAGGCTTGCTAAAAAGCACACTGTTTATCAGGGCAATTTTCCGCCCTTGAAGTAAGAGTGGATAGCAACACGTCCGCTCGGCAGTCGCTGGTTTGAGAATCACCGTCGTTCTGTAGCACGGTATAATTAAAGACAACTCTGAAACGCTGAAGCAACGCCCGTGCATTGTCGCGAATAGGCCTAAACACGATAGCGCAATGCTTTTAAATATCGTAGTCGCGAGTTCAAGTGATAGCTGATCTCCCATAGCGAACAGGAAGTGATAAGGCTGCAAGTCGGGAGCAATAAGCCAAAAATAACGCAGATAACACAGTACAAGCTTGCAGCACGACTCCCTCTTGATGAGAAGTGTAGGGTTTGGTCTGGTTCTGCTCCCAACATAACCGGCATTCTAAGAACACTTTATAATATCATGATGCAGTGTGACCGATTAAAAGTCATCTTTAAATTACCACCGTGAGCTCCATTCCGCAGTGCTAAAAACTTGCTTGATATTTTAACATCTTCAAAAGTCCACTCTCCTGTGTTTTCAGGTTGTGGACCATGCAAAAATCTCGCTGTAAAATTTTCCTACCGATAACGACGCCACATATAGCTGTTAGCACTCCTTCCAGCTACAGTATAAGAATTAACGGTACCTTTGCCTGCGGTAGTGAAACGTAATTTATCTGCTAGAATGTTCCATCTGTCAGCTGCATTACGTCAAGCTGCGATGTCTTTCAGAGTGCGCTTTAACAACCATAAGGCTCACAGTGCAAATCTACCCAAACCTTCCCTTATCTATGCACGTAAATGTTTCAGGTCACTCATTTGATAAATTAAAAGCCACCATCTTGAAATCTGGGTTTTGAGAGCGCTACGACCGAGAAGTCAGACAATCATTTTTAATTCACAAGTTTAAAGCTGTATCGTCAGGTAAAAACCAAAGTTTAGGCAAGCTAACTTGCCTGTCTTAAACGCCCCAATTTTTTTGTGACCAACTTCAGAACAGCGGGTATGTGACCGGTATTTGTATTCTTTTTAAAAAATGCGTTGTACGTGACTAGACAACTTGTCTGTATTGTAATTGCCTGCCACTCCGAACCATTCCCCTTTAGTGTAATATCATCCACAGTGTAGCTTTGAATCGTGCTCCCCCCTTTTTATTTTTTTTATTTTTGCACCGTGCGCTGTTCGCACGTTTACGCTCGGCGTTATTCTGCACGTTGTAAGTTCGACAAGTGTATGTTCTCTTGGCATTTTAGATGACCCCTGGTTACATGCCTTTAGCGCAAAGAGGCTGTTCCAAAAATGCTTTTCAAACGCATTGTATTAATTTCATAACAATTTTGCATTTTTTCTCCTCATGCTTAAATTGCAATACATATGCTTTCTAAGTATGCTAGGAGTAATAATTTGAACATTCTTACAAATGCAACCAAAATACCTTTTCTGTCCGCTTAATACACTTTTTATGCATTAAAAAATATACTAAAAATATGCGGTAATTCTATTCATTACAATACATAGACTAAAATATACTACAATCATATTAAGAAAATACTTAAATATACATTTAATACAATAGACTACATTAGAAATATACTAAAAAATATAATTAATACATAAAGATATTCTCTTCGGCTTAAAAAGTGTACTAGCCGGATTCACCGGGTGGTACTGATCAGTGTTGTCAATAGCAGAAGTAATAACTGAACGAGCTATAAGCATCAGGAGATGGACAATCCCAGATAAAATAGGTTATCAAGAAGTCTATGACAATCCAAACTCGCATGATGGGCCTGAACCGGAAAGATGTCGGCACACAGTAAAAGCAGACAGGAAGTGACGTCAGATAACAGGAACTCCTCCGACACGCTTCATATTGGATTGGCTTGTATATACCCCCGAGAGAAGACGCGTTATCTTGCCCGGTGAGGGGCTTTCTGCTTTGAGACAGTGGGTCCCGAATTTATCGCACGAATGTCGGAGTGGTCGCTTTCGAATCTGCGGCCTATCTAGAACCGAATTGCTAGTCATAACCTGCGTCAGGCGTCGATCAGGAGTCGAACTGTCGAACAACAAATACATGGGCGTATATAAGAGCCGGTCGGCCTTCCCAGTCGGAGTCCTTTTCGCTGGCATGTTCGGGCACGGAGGTGCGCATGGCGCCCTTGCCGGTATAATGCTATCCCGGTGTCCACACGTAATTTAAATAACTGGTGATTGCCTTCCTGCTAGAAGTTAACACAAACGAATGGACGACAGAAAAGGGAGTGTTTACACTGTTCCCGTAAACGTGATTTCGAGCACTAGGTTGTTGCACTGAAGCTTGAAGTGCGCTGCAAATATGCTGATGCGGACTACCCATTTGTTAAAATTGAAGTATACTTTGGACGACTCAATTTCGTATTTACGAAATCACACTTTAAATATATTGCCAATATGCAAATGCGATTTCCCGAAACGTGATTTCCGGTACCATGTTGTTCAAATGCAGCTTGCAGTGAGTTGCAAATGTCTACGCCGACAGCTCATTCGTTACAATTGAAGTAAACTTTGAATGAATTAATTTCATATTTACGAAAGTAGATTTTAAATACATTACCAGCATGTCATTTCCCGAAATGCGTTTTCGAACACTGTTTTCGAGCAATAACTAAGGATAGCAAATTAATAGGCACAAAACATCTCGTCCTCACATTTTACACGAGCATCTTACCTGAAACTATCAGCTGGATACCTGAAAGAGACAAGCGTTTGGACATTTAAGGCCCCTGAGAGGAGGCAACCCAAAACTTTAGCCCCAGCTTCCCGCAGACGGCACCTACGGCCTGACACGACCGGGGGAAATTGGCAGTCGCCCTTTTCCTGTCCTCCTCTCCATACTTTACTCTCCTATGTTTTTTCTAACACTTCTCCTGTCCCCGTTCTAGGTTTTATTTCATGGCGGCAATGGTGTGTTGCGAATTACCCTGCGTACGTCATGTTGGGTTTTAGTTTCGGTGTACAGCTCACGAGGGCAGGGCTTGCTTTCAAGTTCCTGCCTCGTCCCCTCGTCGGGCTCCTTGATGGGTGGCTGGCACCACGGCCGAAAAACACAGCCATTGTATGGCTCCCTCTCTTCCACAAAACTATCGCCCACAAACGAGTGCAGGCCGAAGTAACGGCTCAGTTCATAACGAAAAAACAAGAAACGTCCCCGAAGTATTATGTGATAGACAGTGAAGAAGAAAAGCCAGCCAGAAAAATATCCCCCTTGCTAGTTTTTAAATATCTGACTTGGGCCTTGGCTACAAGAGGACAAAACTTGCGAGCGGCGGCATACTTCTCCAGAACCGTGACCAACCACAATATTTGAAACTCAAAAGTGTAACAAACTTTGGAAACATTGTTGTCTCTGTTAGTGGGCATTGATCACTGAACAGTCAAAGGTGTCATTTCAGAACACGATTTCCTGACTCTTAACAAAGGAAGAAATGTTGGAAGTTCTTGAAGAAAGAAACGTCACTGAAGTCCGCCGAATAAATAATCGTAGAGTTCATAAGGAAATACACACACAGCACATAGTCGTGACTTTTGCATCTAGCCAGGTTCCAGAACCCTCGACGCTGCTTCAACTACCAAAAAATCAGCCACAGCTCATAGTTGTTGCGGCCACGAAACGTGTGCCAAATACGCCCTACATGATCATTAATCAGCGAATTGCAACCCTGCACCACAGTGCGCAAACTGTGAAAAAGATCCCCATATTAGAGATCATGTCCTGCCTGGAAGAATTAAAAGGAAACAATGACCAGGAAACAAAAGAAAATATAACTTGCAAAGAACCGCATTAGCGATTCAGACACAAGGCACTTTCCTGTTCACGACAAGAGCAAATTTCGCCGATGTGGTGTGCAGCCCCCCGTATTGCAGCGGCGGAACAGCTCTCTTTAGCGAAAAAGGACAGCTCTGATTACACGCACAAAATCGTAGTAAATTTCTTACATTTCCACCCATAAACATGCAGACGTGACTTTTTTAGTGTAGTTGAACTGTAGAGGACTACTGAAGAATTGCAATGGCATACTATATATTATAAAGTCAATGTTGCCTGTAGTTTTGTCTTCAGGAAACCAATCTCGATCCACAACATGTAAATACCCTGGCACATTAGAAAACTTCCCGACGCCATCGCGAGCAAGCAAATAGACTGCCAAGAGGCGTTTAAATTGCCATTAATAGCGGGGTACCTCAAGAAACCAAGCTTAAAGGGGCTTCGAAACACTGCTTGAACGGATGCCGGTTACACCTCATATGGATTCTTTGTCACACAGATGCTGACTCAAAAAGAATTACAAGAATCAAAGCTTAGGAACGGGAGTTATTCAAGAAAGAAATTTCAAAATGCAAGCAAACAAAATGCTGCCCTAAACTGAATTTTCGCGCAGTTTCTCATTCCCTTTCCCATTTCACTCTCCCAAAGACGACACTCGGAGGTACCAATCAAAACAGCCTATCTGAGCACGTCGCGGAAGTTTGAACTTCATGGTTGCCTGTTCTCTAACTCGTTCTTGCCAAGGCTAGGCTGCCAGTGCCGTCTGCATGGTTACAACAACCATGTGAAAGCCTAGCTGACCCAGCGATGCTTCGTCACGTCGACGGCGCAGAAGGGAACACTGATCAGTGACGTTCCCTGACTTCTGGATCCCAACGCAACCCGAACTGGATCCGAACTCGAGCGCGAGATACTGCGACGGAGTGACGGCCAGCGAAAGATATCAGACAATTTTGTATAGCGCGTACCGCTACTGCTTACAGCCTACCATGGCCCGTCGCTCCTAGCGCGCTGGTTGGTCACGGCAAGCATAGAGCGCGCGCTGTTGACGGGTACGTGGTACCATCTGGCGCCACCACCCGGTGATTCTCCACAAGCTGCTGATGCGCACTGCTAAATGTGAAACGAACGCTTTTTTTTCTTTGCATCCTTCCTTGGGACCGAAACGAAAGCATATAGAGTGCAATGGGTCGATCGGGTCTATTCCGCATAGCCGTTCTCAGATACATAGCGAGTAGCCATAATTGTTGTGTGCTAGGTCGTAGGATGTTTACAGAGAGGCGCAGTCCTTCGATGCAAACGGTAGCCAGAGCCTCTTGTGGTGTATTTTTGTTTTACTTGCTTTACAGTGCTTTTATCTAAGGCAAACAAGTTGGTTTTGTTGATGTAATATAAAGCACACAAACCTGACAAAACGTATCTCTAGTTATTAACACAATTTGCAGTATATTTACTGTTTGTCCAGTCACCAAGCTCCCAACAACTGATGTCATAATCACTGTTGCCATATCCACTGCTGTCCACTGATGTCATATCCACCGTCAGCGCCATGAATTTGTTTTTGCGAGCTAATTAAAATATTATAAACCGGAATATATGCGGTGCGAGCGATGCTAATAGCATCGCTATAACTCATTACAGGCAACCAAGATGCAAAACAATGCACTGAATTTGTGCTTCGGAGCCCCTTTAAAACTTGAAGCGGTTGCAGTCAGCGTCGTCAGCAACATAACAATAGCAACGCTCTGTATATTCCCCCCCCCCGCCCTCCACACACACATCACATTAACAATATAAGATTTAGAAGGTCTGATCGATGAACTTCCGGAGCCAAGTCTAGTAGTTGGCGATCTTAACACTCCCTCCCTCTTTTGGGGTCGCGAGCGCTGTGACTCTTTTGGCCGAATAATCATTTTTATCTCCGGTAATGTCTCTTTTCAATTCGGGAAAACTCATATCTTGTTGCCCATGCTCCTGAAATATAAGCTTCCTAAATCTGGCTTTCACATCACCATCCGTTTTTAAAGATTTTAAGTGGGATATTTAAAATGACCCTGTGGGAAGTGATCACCTACCTGCTGTCATCAGTCTATCATCGTCGACTACAATAATCTCCAAAAGGCCGCGGCGCTGGAAACTTCACCTCGCCGAAAGGTCACTTTTAGAACAAGGGCTACTCTGGAAAAGAAATTTTCTGAAGACCTCAACATAGACCTCACCAAGATATGCATCATATCGCCTGCAACACTACCCATCTCACAAACTACAGGATTCGCACAGAAAAATGCAGAGTATGGTGGACACAGGAATGCACATCGGTAAAAAAACATCAAAACAAAGCCTGAACCCTCTCTGTCGGTATTCCACAGCAGAGAACTTGCTTACCTTTAAGAGTGCCAAGGCTAAAGCTCGGTACGTTCGAAGAAATGCAGAGGAATCGTACTGACAGAAATGTTTATTCATAATAAATTTTGACACCCTCAATGAAAAGGGAGAAAATTTTCGTAAATTCACTGGCGACTGCACTCCTTTCACACTTCCACTCTTGACAACACCCTGTGCACAAACATCATTTGTGAAACAGGCCAACATATTGGGCGAGCATTTTGCTGAAATATCAAGGTCGTACAATTACAAATTCCAGAAGCACGAAACAATAAAACAAACTTCTGTCTGGAGTATGCATGAGGACTACTACCAGCCCATCACACTGCAGCGAATAAATAAGGTATTTTCTTCCGGTAAAAAGGCAGCACCAGGCCCAGGCAATGTGCATTACACTATGCCTTCCCATCTCTCTGAGGCTGCCTTAGAGGCCCTGTTGAAATTCTTTAGTAAAATATGGATAACCGGGAATATGCCCGAGGAGAGCAAAAAAGCAGTTGTAGTACCTTTTCTGATGCTCGAAACACCACCAGGTCCTAACAGTTACATACCGATAGCCCTTACCACCTGATCCCCGCAGGGGACCGTCTGCAGCTTGCAGGCGTTGGTGAGTGGCGACACCACGGGATCCCCAGCATCCGCAGGGACATCCCCGCAGGGGGATGATGGTGAACAGTGCATCACCACGGACCCGAGCACCCGCGCTTCGCCTTGCGTGGCAACGCCGTGCCCGGGGAAAAGGGGATCCTGGTGGTTGAGCTGATGCCGAGCGTTTGGACCTTTAAGGCCCTTCGGCGGAGACAACACACCACTTTGGCCCCACCTTCCTGTAGACGGCACCTCCGGCCTGGCCCGACCGGGGAAAATCGGCAGTCGCCTTTTCCTGTCCTCCCCTCTGTCTTTCACTTTCTCATCATCTTTCGTAGAACTTTCCTGTCTCCAAGCCGCCGCGGTGGCTGAGTGGTCATGGCGCTCGGCTGCTGGCCGGAAAGATGCGGGTTCAATCCCGGCCGCGGCGGTTGAATTTCGATGGAGGCGAAATTCTAGAGGCCCGTGTACTGTGCGATGTCAGTGCACGTTAAAGAACCCCAGGTGGTCGAAATTTCCGGAGCCCTTCACTACGGCGTCTCATAGCCTGAGTCGCTTTGAGACGTTAAACCCCCATAAAGCAAACCAACTTTCCTGTCTGTTCCTCCCTTCTCGGGTTTTTCACTTTTCATAGGCGGCGAGGCTTAACCTTGTGTGGCCAACCACCCTGAGTTGCGTCATATTTGGTTATAGCAGTGGTGTGCAGCTGGCGTGGGCAGGGCATGTTTTAAAGTTCCTGTCCCGTCACCTTGTTGGCCTCCATGGTGGGTGGCTGGCACTATGGCTAAAGAACAAATTTTTTTATGGCTTCCTTCTTGCTTACTAATGATCGCCCTCTGAAAAGGAGGCGGACCGATGACACATTCCAGTTTTTCAACAAAAAGAAGACAACTTTTCCAAAGGACCACATCGTCCTCAGTAAAGAAACATAAAAGCGAGCCAGACAATTATCCCCGTTACTTGTTTCAAGAGTTCTTACAGATTCCTTGGGCCCTCAGTACAAAGTCACAAAGTTGGCTAGTGCTGACCTCCTGCTCGAACTGCTCGACATTACTCAAATATCAAACCTTGCAAACATTGAAAATTTGGCGAAATTCCTGTCTCCGTCACTCCAAACAGATCATTGAACACAGTACGTGATGTCGTCTCAGAAAATGACTTTCTGCACCTAACAGAGGAAAGATGCTTGAAGGACATCCTCTGCAAAATGTAACCAACGTCCATAGAATTACAATCCGCAAAGACAACAAAAAAATTCCAACAAAACACCTGGTCCTGACGTTTGCCACATGCACTCTACCCGAGTCAATCGAGGTAGGCTATGCAAAAATCTCTGTTCGCCCATATATACCCAACCCTAGACGCTCTTTCAAATGCCAGAAGTTTGGTCACGGCTCACAAAACTGCCGCGGCCGTGTCACCTGTGTTAATGTGCCTCAAATAACTACCATTCAGACGACTGCGATGCCGCGCCACGCTGTGCAAACTGCGAAGGCAACCACGCTGCTTATTCAAAGTTTTGTCCTTCCTGGAAGAAAGAAACGGGAATAATTACAATAAAGACAAAAGACAATACCACAGTTCGAGGCAAGAAGGCGTTATGCAATGTCACATGACATTTTCTTCTTCACACCCCACACAAACTTCGCCGTTGTGGTGCGTGGGTGCGGCGCACCAGAGCGGCCTTCGGCACCTGCCCAGCTCACACTAAGTGAGGTTGAGGCAGGGCCATCCGCGCCCCTGGCAGATGCAGCGAGAGCTTCTATGCCACCCCCACAAACGGGCCCGCCGGCCACCAAGTCGACAGCCCGCAATGCTTTCCCCGTTCGGGAGAAGTCCACAACCACCCTGCCTGTGGGTTTCCCGCGGAATTCCAGCGCCTCCACTGAGGCAATGATACAACCCAGAGCTCGCCTCAGCCGCAACGGCGGCGGGGCTCCCTTGAGCGGAAAAAAGAAAAAAATCACGATATAATGCCCTCAACAAGGAGGGACCTGAGGTTCTGAATACATCCGCTTAAAAATTTATACTGGCGTTTCTTATCCACTGGAACTGCCGTAGAATTTTAAATAACTATGGTGTGTACTGTGCGATGTCAGTGCACGTTCAAGAACCCCAGGGGGTCGAAATTACCGGAGCCCTTCACTACGGCATCCCTCACAGCCTGAGTCGCTTTGGGATGTTTAACACCCATAAATCACTAAATCAAATAACTACGGTGATGTAACAAATCTCTTACATTTTCTGTCTTCTGTGGCACTGTGCCTTCAGGAGACCAATCTGGGACCTTACACAAAAATATTTTTAAAAAGTATAAAGTCTTTCGCCATGACCGTGAACAGGCGAATAGGCTCTCTGGAGGCGTTGCTGTTGTAGTTCAAAGCGGTGTTGCAACGCATGAAATCAAGCTCGAGACGAATTATGAAGCCGTTGCAGTCACTGTCATTAGCTTTAAAACAATTACCATATGCACAGTGTATCCTCAACCACACTTCACTGTAACACTCCATGACCTAGAAGTACATTTAATCAGCTGCCAGACCCATATCTGGTAGTCGGAGATTTTAATGTGCACTCCCCATTTTGGGGGAGCGAACAGACGGACACTAGAGGCTGGGTTTTAAAAGATTTTATTCTATGCAACAACGTTTGCCTGCTAAATGCGGGCAAACCCACATACTGCACTCCATCCTCAGGAAATATGAGTTGCATAGATTTGTATTTTAGCTCTCCATATGTTTTTACCGATTTTAAGTGGGATGTTCTTGATAACCACATGGAAGTGATCACATTCCAGTAGTAATTAACTTTTCTTTACCACCACCCATCATTCGAGCAAAACCACGCCGTTGGAAACTGCACTTAGCGGACTGACCACAATTTCAAGAAAAGGCCTGCCTGGAGACAATATTTTCGGATGATCTTAGCATTGACAAAATAAATGAATTTTTACAACATGTATCATTGCGGCTGCACGTGTAGCTATTCCGCAGTCGTCAGGAGTAGTACGCCAAAACCACAAGGTTTGCTATAACGAAGATTGTAGAGAAGCAAAAAAGAATCAAAACAAAGCCTGTGGAACTTTCCGAATATACCCCATGCACGACTTCATAAATTTTAAAAAGGGGAGAGCAAAGTACGACATATTCGTCGCAATGCTGAAAAAACTTCGTGGATGAACGACGTATTGTCTATAAATAGTTCAGTTACATCAGAACAAATCTTGGAACAAGTCCGCTAACTTAATGGCAGCTTTTCTCCGTTCACAATTCCTTTCCTATCATCTCCGGATGAACAAACAAGCATTAGCGAACAGGCCGACCAACTAGGGGAACACTTCGCCACAGTTTCGAGCTCCTCACACAACACAATCATTTTTAAAGAACTAGAACACAACTGAAAAACAACGACTGCCGATCAGTGGCAGTGCAAATGAAGATTACAATAAATTAATTACACTACAAGAAATCCGTACAGTACTATCGGCCGGCAAACAGACAGCACCAAACCCAGATTAAATTCATTATGAAATGCTTGCACACCTCTCCGAAGATGCTGTAGAAGCTCTTCTGAAATTCTTCAATAAAATATTCTGGAAACATTCCAGAGGCGTCGAAAAACGCTGTGGTTGTGCCATTCCTGAAATCTGGAAAATCGCCAACTTCAGCTGGTAGTTACAGGCCAATAGCGCTTACGAGTTGTCTTGGTAAAAGTTTTGAAAGTGTGCTAAATATTCGGTTAATGTTCACCCTTGAATCGCGCAAACTTCATGATATCCACCAATGTAGATTTCAAAAAGCATGCTGTACAAACTACCATCTAGTCGGTCTTGAAAACACAGTCCGTGAAGCTTTCATACAAAAACAGCATTGACTGGCAGTATATTTTGACATAGAAAAAGCTTATGATATCACCTGGAGGTTTGGGATTCTTCGTGACCTCGCGGATCTAGGTATCCGTGGCAGGATGCTAAACTGAGAAGACTTCCTCTCTGACCGTTCCTTTCGTGTATGTCTAGGTTGCACGCTTTCGAAAAAATTCATCCAAGAAAATGGCGTACCGCAGTGGTGTATTCTAAGTACCACACTCTTTATTGTAAAAATGAACTCAATATGGCAAATAATTCCAAAGTCCATCATGTATTCCGTATATGTAGACAACCTTCAAATTTCATGCACATCTTCGAGTTTATCAACATGCGAAATACAGATACAGCTTACAAAGAACAAACTACCGACTTGGACAGAACAAAACGGATTTAAGTTCTCTCCACAAACAACAGCTGCCGTCCTTTTCTCTCTCAAAAGAGGCGTGCAGATTGATCCCACCCTGCACTTGGATGAAACTATTCTACATGTAAAATAAGAGCATAAATTCATAGGCATAACTTTTGACAGAAAGCTCACATTCCTGCTCCACATAAACACCCTCAAAAAGAAAGCTTCCCGATTGCTAAATATTCTGAAGATACTCTGACGGAAACACTGGGGGTCCGATAGGTTATGCCTTTTACCGATCTACCTCTCTGTAGTACGGTCCACTTTGGACTATGGATGCATTATGTATGGGTCTGCAAGACCATCATACCTCAAAAGACTACATCCTATACAAAACCTGGGTCTCCGTTTATCAACTGGTGCATACAGAACATCCCCCACAAACAGTCTATATGTAGACACAAATGGAAATCTCTTGCAAACAGAAGAGCAATGCTTACCTGTGCTTATGTACTGAAAATTAGATCCTTACCAAAGCACCTTTGTTACCCCTTAGTTACGAAGTGCACATCTAGAAGGCTGTTCAGTAATAAACCACAATCAATCAGACCTTTGCTATAACGTTTTGAAGATGAATTTGTGAACTGGGAATACTAGATGCTCTACTTAAAATTGCCCTGAGACACGATCCATTGCCCCCATGGTACTGTCTTCCCGCTACAAGTGACTTCACGCTTGCACAGTTGCGTAAAAACAGACACCAGATAAACACCTACTACAAGAATACTTGGCTCTGAAAGTGAAATATTCAAGCTACGTGGAGTTTTACAGAGATGGCTCTAAAAGAGCGATGCACGTTGGAAGTGCCGTAGTACAGGGGAAATGAGAAAAAATAGTAAGATTACCAAGTTATGTATCAATTTTTACTTCCGAATGCTATGCATTCAGTATGGCTGTGGACAAAATAGTACATGAGAATATCGAAAACAGTATAATATACACAGATTCCCAGGGCCTGCTCACAGCGCTGCAGTCAAGAAATGCAATTGAACCCTTAGTATGCAGCATCATACACAACACAGAAAATTTCACAGCACAAGGACATACGATAAGGTTCTGCTGGGTCCCAAGCCACGTCGGCATAGAGGGTAACGAGAGAGCAGACGCAGCAGCAGTACGAGCTCAAAATGTTGAAATCAAAAATGTGGACATGCCTTTTAAAGACTGCATGAACTTTATATATAACAAATTAAAGAACAAATGGCAGAAAGAGTGGGATAATAAACACAACAACAAACTACACTTCATAAAGCCCACCTTGGGGGAATGGAATTCATGCAGACCCCCGCAGGGGGGCGCCTGCAGCTTGCAGGCGTCGCGACGGTGAGTGGCGACACCGCGGGTTCCCGAGCATCCGCAGGGACATCCCCGCAAGGGGATGATGGTGAACTGTGCATCACCACGGACCCGAGCACCCGCGCCTCGCCGTGCGTGGCATCGCCGTGTCCGGGGAAAAGGGGATCCTGGTGGTTGAGCCGATGCCGAGCGTTTGGACCCTTAAGGCCCCTCGGCGGAGGCAACACACCACTTTGGCCCCAGCTTCCTGTAGACGGCACCTCCGGCCTGACCCGACCGGGGGAAATCGGCAGTCGTCTTTTCCTTATCCTCCCCTCCATCTTTTACTTTCCTATCATCTTTCTTACAACTCTCCTGTCTCCTCCTCCTTCCTTGGTTTTTTCCTTTTTCCTGGCGGCTAGGGTTAACCCTGTGTGGCGAACTATCCTGGGTTTCGTCATATTCGGTTATAGCAATGGTGTACAGCTGGCGTGGGCAGGACTTGTTTTCAAGTTCCTGTCCTGTCCCCTAGTTGGGCTCCATGGTGGGCGGCTGGCACCAAGGCCGAAGAACAAAATATTTTATGGCTTCCTCCCTGCTTAATAATGATCGCCCTCTGAAAAGGGGGCGGACCGATGTCACATCCCAGTTTTTCAACAAAAAGAAGACAACTTTCCCTAAGTACCACATCGTCCACAGTAAAGAAACAGAAAAGCCAGCCAGACAAATATCCCCGTTCCTTGTTTCAAGAGTTCTTACAGAATCCCTGGGCCCTCAGTACAAAGTCACAAAGTTGGCTTGTGGTGACCTCCTCCTCGAACTGCTCGACATAACTCAGATTTCAAAGCTTGCAAACATTGAAACTTTTGGCGATATTCCTGTCTCTGTTACACCGCACAGATCATTGAACACAGTACGTGGTGTCATCTCAGATAATGATTTCCTGCACCTAACAGAGGAAGAGATGCTTGAAGGATTGAACCCTCAGAATGTTACCAACGTCCACGGAATTACAATCCGCAAAGAGAACAAAGAGATTCCGACAAAACACCTGGTCCTGACGTTTGCCTCATGCACCCTACCCAAGTCAATCGAGGTAGGCTATGCAAAAATCTCCGTTCGCCCTTATATCCCCAACCCTAGACGCTGTTTCAAATGCCAGAAGTTCGGTCACGGCTCCCAGAGCTGCCGCGGCCGCAACACTTGTGCTAAATGTGCCTCCAATGACCACCAATCAGACGGCTGCGACGCCGCGCCACGCTGTGCAAACTGCGAAGGCGAGCACGCTGCTTACTCAAGGTCTTGTCCTGCCTGGAAAAAAGAAAAGGAAATCATTACAATAAAGACAAAAGATAATATCACTTTTAAAGAGGCAAGAAAGCGTTATGCAATGTCGTAAGGCACTTTCTCCTTAACACCCCACACAAACTTCGCCGATGTGGTGCGCGGGCGCGGCGCATCACACCGGTCTCAGGCACCTGCCCAGTTCACACCTAGTGAGGCTGAGGCAGGGCCATCCGCGCCCCTGGCAGATGCAGCGAGAGCTGCTATGCCACCCCCAACAACGGGCCGGCCGTCCTCCAAGTCGGCAGCCCGCAAGGCTTCCCCCGTTCGGGAGAAGTCTACCACCCCCCTGCCCGCGGGTTCCCCGCGGAACTCCAGCGCCTCCATGGAGGCGATGGATACAAGTCAAAGCTCGCCTCGGTCGCAACGGCGACGGGGCTCTCTTGACCGGAAAAAAGAAAAAACCACGATAACAGGCCCTCAACAAGGAGGGACCTGAGGTCTCAAAACACTCCCCCTTAAAATAATCATGGCGTTCCTTATCCACTGGAACTGCCGTGGAATTTTAAATAACTACAGCGATGCAACAGATCTCCTACGCTCTATGTCTCCTGTAGCACTGTGCCTTCAGGAGACCAATTTGGGACCTTTACAAAAAAATATTTTTAAGAACTATAAAGTCTTTCGCCGTGACCGTGAGCAGGCAGATAGGCTCTCTGGAGGTGTTGCTGTCGTTGTTAAGAGCGGTGTTGCAACACGTGAAATCCAGCTGCAGACGAATTATGAAGCCATTGCAGTCACCGTCATTAGCTTTAAAACAATTACCATATGTTCAGTATACCTTCAGCCACACCTCACAGTAACACTTCATGACCTAGAATCACTTTTTAATCAGCTACTAGAGCCATATCTGGTAGTTGGGGATTTTAATGCACACTCCCCTTTCTGGGGGAGTGAACAGACAGACACTAGGGGCCGTATATTAGAAGATTTTATTCTGTGCAATAATGTTTGCCTACTCAATACAGGCAAACCCACATATTGCTCTCCAGCCTCAGGAAAAATGAGTTGCATAGATTTATCTTTTAGCTCTTCTTCCGTTTTTACCGATTTTAAGTGGGATGTTCTCGATAACCCGTACGGAAGCGATCATCTTCCGGTAGTGATTAACTTTTCATCGCCACCATCAGTCATCCCTAGTAAACCACGCCGTTGGAAACTACACCTAGCCGACTGGCAACTATTTAGAGAAAAGGCTAGCCTGGAGAAATTATTTTCAAACAGTCTTAACGTTGACGAACTGAATGAAATTTTTACAAGCTGCATTATTGATGCTGCGTGCCAAGCTATTCCGCAATCGTCAGGAATAGTACGACAAAACAACAAGGTATGGTACACGCAGGAATGCCGGGAAGCAAAAAAGAAGCAAAATAAAGCTTGGGGAGTTTTTCGAAGATACCCAACTCAAGATAACCTCATCAACTTTAAAAAGACGAGAGCAAAAGCTCGGTACATCCGCCGAAATGCCGAAAGAACATCATGGGGAAGCTACGTATCATGCATAAATAGTTCAGTTACGTCCAAAAAAATGTGGGAACAAGTCCACAAGTTTAACAGAAGCTTTTCTCCTTACACAATTCCTTTCTTAACAGCTCCAGGTACACAGACAAATATAGAGGAACAGGCAAACATCTTGGGAGAACATTTCTCAAACATTTCTAGTTCTTCACACTACACAGAAACATTTTTAAAGCATAAACATGCAGTGGAGAAACATAGACTTCCAACAACGGGCTGCACAAAAGAACCGTACAATGGTTTAATAACACTCCAAGAAATAAACGAAGTTCTCTCGGCCGGAAAAAAAGACGGCACCTGGCCCTGACAATATACATTACGAAATGCTAGCACATCTTTCCCAGCCATCTGTGGAGGCGCTCTTGAAGTTTTTTAACCAAGTGTGGGTGCTCGGAAGATTGCCGAAAGCCTGGAAGAAAGCAATTATTGTACCATTCCTGAAATCCGGAAAACAACCAACATCCCCTACTAGTTACAGGCCGATAGCCCTTACCAGCTGCCTTGCGAAATCATTCGAAAGTGTGCTAAATAAAAGACTAACTTTTCTGATTGAATCTCGTGAGGTTATTGACATCCATCAGTGCGGTTTTAAGAAAGCATGCTCAACAACAGACCACTTAACTCGCCTGGAAAATACTGTCAGAGAGGCTTTTATACACAGACAGCACTGTCTTGCCGTCTTTTTTGACCTCGAGAAAGCATACGACACCACCTGGAGGTTCGGCATCCTTCGTGACTTAGCAGATCTTGGCATCCGTGGCAGGATGTTGAACTGCCTGAAGGACTTCCTTCCGACCGCTCATTTCAAGTGCGCCTAGGATCAACCGTGTCCAGGGGCTTCGTTCAAGAGAACGGGGTTCCTCAGGGGTGTATTTTGAGCACGACATTGTTTGTTATTAAAGTAAATTCCATAGCCAAAGTAATACCGAAGGCCATTATGTATTCCGTCTATGTTGACGATCTGCAAATAGCCTGCACATCCTCAAACCTGGTAACATGCGAGAGACAAATACAGCTGACAATGGATAAACTGGTGACCTGGGCAGACGAGAACGGTTTCCGGTTTTCCACACACAAAATCGTGGCCATTCTTTTCTCTATTAAGCGAGGCTTACAGGCTGACCCATTTATACACCTGAACAAAACACAGCTACCGGTGAAAAATGAGCACAAATTCCTAGGCGTAACCTTTGACAAAAAGCTCACTTTCCTGCCTCATATAAATGCACTGAAAAAGAAAGCCTCCCGATCCCTCAACATACTCAAAGTACTGTCACGAAAACATTGGGGTGCCGACAGGACATGCCTTCTAAAAATTTACCGCTCTGTAGTACGCTCTACCCTTGATTATGGATGTATAGTGTATGGGTCAGCGAGACCATCATACCTTAAACGACTGGATACAGTGCATAACTTGGGTTTGCGTCTCTCCACTGGTGCTTACAGGACATCACCCATTAACAGTCTTTATGTAGAAACCAACGAACCGTCACTCGAGGACCGAAGAACCATGCTCACGTGCTCGTACGTTTTAAAAATCCGTTCGCTTCCCAAACACCTGTGTTACCCCATAGTCACAAAGTGCCCATCAAGAACACTTTTTAACAACAAACCACAAGCTATCAGGCCACTCCTCCTGCGTTTTGAAGAGATGTGTCAAAACCTCGGAGTACTGGACACATTACCTGCCATTGCTCGAAGACGAGCTCCACTGCCTCCATGGCACAATTTTCCGGCAATCTGTGATTTTACCCTTACGCAGTTCCAAAAAAAACAAACTCCAAAACAACATATAGTACAGGAATTCCTTGCACTCGAAGAAAAATACAGTAGTTTTACGGACTTTTACACTGACGGTTCAAAAACGAATGTGTACGTAGGAAGCGCAGTGGTGCGAGGAAATTCGGAGACAGCAATGCGACTTCCACAGTGCGCATCCATCTTCAGCGCAGAATGTTACGCAGTATGTGTGGCAACAAAAACAATGTTAAATGAGAACCTCAAAAACACTATTATTTACACAGACTCTTTAAGTGTACTTACAGCCCTCCACTCTAGAAACGCAACCACTCCCATACTTGGGGACATCATACACAACATTGTAACAGCAACAGCTCGAGGACAAAACATTAAACTCTGCTGGGTCCCGAGCCACGTCGGAATAAAAGGAAATGAGAGAGCAGATTTGTGTGCCGCTCAAGCTCGGGGCAAGGAAATAAAAAAAGTAGATATACCCTTTAATGACTGCATGAAATTAGTTCAACAGAAATTAAGACAAAAATGGCAGTCGCGTTGGAACAGCGAAGTGAATAATAAACTGCACTTTGTAAAACCAGTTTTGGGTGAATTTAAGTCATGTGTGCACCAGGAACGTTTTAAAGAAGTGGTTTTATGCCGTCTGCGAATAGGCCACACGCACCTCACGCACAACTTCCTGCTAACAAAACAAGATAAACCTGGTTGCGAGGATTGCGGAGAAGAACTTACTGTTAACCACATTCTATTCTCATGTGTGAAACTAGAAAAACTAAGAAAAAAGTACTTCACTCAATTTTATCATGAATACATTCCTTTTCACCCAACATTGCTCTTAGCTGATAATGCCATTGTTAACATACCCTCCGTTTTTAGCTTTTTAAAAGCAGCGGGCGTCCTCGAAAAACTGTAATTTTTGAACCACTGGTTCCCTTTATTACATGATACACCTCAGCCACTTTCTCATTCCTGAGAAGTAGGCTGAGGCTTTTTATTTGATTGGTTGGGAGCCTCAGGATCCTTGCCTAGCCAAGGATAGCCGCTAAGGCTGCCTGACCTTCTTTAAGGCTTTTACCATTAGCGATTTAAAATTTCTTCTCTTCTTTTACTAGGCAGCACAATGTTTTTAGGTCATCTACGCCATCGGCATTTTTTGATATTCGTAAACATTCTACAGAAAGCCAATTCTACACCTTGAGTTTGGCGCATGATGGCCTTAGCTGCCTATGTGCCATAAAACCCAACACACAACAACAACAACAATTCATGCAGAGACCTGGAAATTTTCACTGAAGTAATCTTATGTTGTCTTCGCATAGGACACACACACCTGACACACAACTATTTACTTACAAAAGAAAACAAACCTGTTTGCGAAAGGTGCGGAGACGAGCTCACACTAAACCATATCTTATTCGCATGTTAAAACCTAGAAAAACTGAGGAAAAAGTGTTTTAGTCAATTTTATAATCAATGTATTCCGTTTCACCCCGCGCTAGTCTTGAGTGATAATGCAACTGTTGACATTTCCGTGTTTAACTTTTTACGAGATGCTGGCTGTCTTGATAAACTGTGAACGCCTCACTTTTCTTTGATACCCCTCTGCCACTTTCTCAATCCTGAGAAGCCTAAGGTGTCTATTTCATTTGTTAAGGGCCTCGACATCCTTCCTTGCAAAGGATGGCCGCTGAGATTACCTAACCTTTTTTAAAGCTTTTACCATTAGCCATTTCGAAAAATTCTGCCTTTTGCCTTCACTAGATGGTATGAAATAACATTTAGGTCCTTTACACTACCGTTTCATTTTTGTCATATAAAATGTGGCAGAAGACAATTTTCTATACCCTGCGTTTGGCACATGATGGCCTTAGCCGCCTATGTGCCATAAAACCCAACACAACCCAACCCTTACCACCTGCAATGCTATATCTTTCGAAAGTGTAGTAAACATAAGACTGAACTTCGTACTTGAATCCCGGCAACTTTTAGACATACATCAATGTGGATTTAAGAAAGCATGTTCGACCAATGATCATTTTGTCCGCCTAGCAAACATCATCCGCGAGGCGTTCATCCACAAGCAGCACTGTATCAGGGTCTTCTTCGACTTATAGAAGACCTACAATACAACGTGGAAGTTCGGCATCTTCTCTGACTTAGCAGAGCTAGGCATCCCCGCAAGGATGAACTGCTTGAACGACTTCATGGCTAACTGCACATTCTAAGTCCGCCTAGAGGAAACTCTCTATGTATTTCACTCAAAAGAATGGCGTACCCCAGGGGTGCATTTTAAGCAACTATTCATAGAAAAATGAATTCCTTAGCTAAAGCTATACCCAAGTCCATAATGCATTCGATTCGTGTACATGACCTACAGATAGCATGCACTTCTTCCAGCATATCTACCAGTGCGAGGCAAACACAAATCACTTTATTCTTGCTACTTATGAAAACAGAAATGGATTCAAATTTTCTCCTCAAAAAACAGCAGCTGTTTTGTTCTCATTAAAGCGGGCCGGCAGGTCTATCCTAGTCTACACTTGAATAGAGCTGCACAACCAAATAAACAAGAACACCAACTTTTAGGCGTCACTTATGACAAACTCGATTTTTTACCACACATTAACACCCTTAAAAAGAAAGCTTCTCAGTTCCTCAATGTCCTAAATGTGCTCCCACGAAAACGAGGGGGGGGGGGGGGGGGGGGGTGTTCTCAAGAGCATGGCTTAAATATATCGCTCTCTGGTACCCTCTAAGCTCCACTATGGGTGCGTAGTCTGATTCAGCAAGACAATCCTACCTGAAACAATTAGACCCTGTTTAATACCTTGGTCTCGGTCTATCGTCTGGAGCATACATAACATCTCCGGTAACCAGCCTTTATGTTGACGCTAATGAGCAGTCTCTAGAGGGTCGAATAATCACACTGACATGCACATATGTCTCAAAAAATCGGTTCTCTTCCGAAACATCTCTGCCATCTCATAGTGACGAAATGCTCATCCAAAAGATTATTCAACAGCCAACATTTTAGCACGCCATTATTACTGCGGTTCGAAGATAAATGTGAAGTTAGCTGTAATAGATACCCTACCTAGCATTGCAGAGAGACATTGCTATCTGCCACCATGGTACAGCCTTCCGAATGTATGAGACTTCACGCTGACACATTTAGACAAAGAGCAATCTTCACACGAGCACATACTATAAGAATTATTTGCTGTGCAAGAAAAATATGACACCCACACTGAATTTTACCCTAATGGCTCGAAACAGTCATGATGTAAGTGCAGTAATTCAAAGAAACTGTGAAAAAATGAAAACCCCGCCAGAGTGACAATCGGTTTTTACTGCCGAATGTGTGCCATCTTCGTGGCTGTAGAATAAATAGTAACAGCGAACTTCAAAAGCGTCATTTACACTGACTCCCTTAGTATGCTCAAAGCACTGCACTCTAGATATGCTGCTGAACCCAATATAGGAAACATTATACATAATATGTATAGTTAACGTCACGACAAAGTAAGTACTCTGACGCCGACGCCCTTTCCCGGTCACCGCTCCTTGCCGACGATGCAACCCTCGCTAGCATTGACCCCGCGCTGTCTTCATAACGCCCTCCAAACATGCTTCTGGAGCAGCGTAAAAACGCCTGGATAACCTTTCTCGTGCACCTCCTTTCCGGCCGCACTACGCCAGCGCCCTTCCTCTTGCTTCGTCGTTAAGCCCACCACTTCACTCTGCAAGACGGTCTTCTTTATTGCCGGAGCTACATGCCAGATGGTCGAAGATGGCTACTTGTGATACCTCGCCACCTACGTGCATCTGCGCATCTTTTCATGCCGAACCCCAGAACGCTCATGCTGGTCGCTTAAACACATACGCACGACTTCGGCACCGGTACTACTGGCGCGGCATGCACACCTTTCTACGACAGTACATTCGCTCATTTCTTGACTGCCAACGCCGCAAGTCACCACCGCAGCGCCTTTCCGGACCATTGCAGCCTTTATCTTGCCCTGCCCGTTCGTTTGATCGTGTGGGCATCGACCTTTATGGGCCTCTGCCGCCTTCTTCCTCTGGTCACCCACCACTGGAGTGTCGTCGCCGTCGACCATCTTACGCGCTCTACCGAGAAGTCCGCCCTTTCGGCGGCTGCAGCGAAGTAGCTTTCTTCATTCTTCGTCACCTCGTTCTTCGCCGCGGTGCTCCCCTCGAGCTTCCTAGTGACCGCGGCCGCGGCAGCGTGTTTTTATCAGATGTTGTCCAGGAGCTCCCACAAGATTGCCGTGTAGTTCACAGAACAAGCACGGCGTACCATCCTCGTACGAACGGGCTGACCGAAGGGTTTAATCGCATGCTCGGTGACATGCTCTCAATGTATGCCACTCCCGACCACTCTAACTGGGACCACGTACTCCCATTAGTCACATACGCCTTTAATAGCGCCGTCTAGTCTGCTACTGGGTTTTCGCCATTCTTCCTCCTTTATGGACGCGAACCTACCTGCCTGCTTGACACCATTCTCCCCTACCATCCTGAAGCCTCTGACTGCTCACCTGCTTCAGAAAATCGCCCAGTATGCCGAAGAATGCCGCGAACTAGCCCGATCCCTCCCGTGCCACGATCAACAACGACAGAAAGAACTCCGTGATTCTGGTCAACCCTTTTCCCGGCTACCTGCCAACTCCCTTGTTTGGCTCTGGGTCCTTTCTGGCCCTCTTGGCCTGCCGTCCAAGTTCCTCGCCAAATATCACGACATTTACCGTGTTGTCTCTGAGTTCCCGCGTGAACTAGGTTGTGAAATTGTTGACACCCTACACTGACCACCGCCGCCGTGGCCGTGAAACTGTTCACATTAGCCGCCTGAAGCCTTACCACGAAGCCGTGATGTGCACCACGCTTTGAGTCGCCCAGGATGGCTCCTCCTTCGCCGGGGGCTATTGTAACGACGAAGTGCTCGCGCGGCAGCGAGACTGCTATCGGCGAGTGCGTGCTTCGCGTTGGTGCTACTGGAACCGCTGACTCTCTGTGAACGCCGTTCTGCGCTTTGTGCTTTGTGACATGCTGTGTTCTCTGCTTTGGGCTCGAAAAACCCATTGCACATTAAATTCTGCTGGGTCTGTACTCATGCAAGAATAGTAGATGATGAAAAAGCAGCTGCATGCGTAGCACAGCCACGATTTCGTCAAATAAAGCAACTTAAAGGGACTATGCAATAAATTAATTGAGGTTACGTAAAGCAGGCGAGATAGGCATTCGATCACTCGTCACCCCAATGCAAGAATTTTTGAGCTAGCATCAATAACAGCGAAGATATAGACGATTAAAAATTGCGCTCCTCCTCTCCCCCCTCAACTCGTATACGAGGAGCACCAGAAAAAAATAGAGATAACAGGTCTGGGACAGGGCCCCGCCTATGAATACGTCATCCGCTGACGTTTATTTTCCAACTTCCGGTTGTCGCTCCTAGCCCCCCAGCAGCAGCGTCGGCGGCGTGGCAGCATCTCTCCGGTCTCTTCGCCTTCCTGGATTGCGGCGGGCGTCGGGTTTCTTTGCTTGTCATCTGTGGTAATCAGCAGTAATAAACCCGGACCTCGAGGTGCGACTGCTCGCTTTTATGACCGCGATGGGCATCGAGCCCTATGCGTGCGCACGAAGAGCCGTGCGAGTGGCTCCGGAACTCCCGACAGAAGGCGGCAGAGGAAAATTGAAACCATATGCGCGAAGGCAATGCCCTGCCTCGCGCTTGGCCGAAAGGGTCGCGCGGCGGCACGAGCAGACGATTTTCACGGCAACCGGAAGTGTGCCCGTGACGTCGTGGCTGCCGTGGTTCCAGCGAATGAGAGCGTGTGGTGGCCTGGCGACGTCATGGGTAGTGTGACGTCTTTGGTTCACGATTTTAGTTCCAAAATAGGTCACTACGAGCACACCAATCGGCCCGCGAATTTAAAAAAAAAACACGGTTTTAAAAGTTCATAAAAAATTGCCGGCTCAATTATGAAGGCTCATACTTCGTGTGAATGCTTCTTAGCATCATTTCTAAGCATTGAAAACATTTACAAGTGACATTTTATTCGTTGCATAGTCCTTTTAAAATACCGCACAGGGATTGTTTGAAATTAATATCTAGTAAATTGAGAAAGAAGTGGCAGCCTACATGGGAGGTGCGAGTAAATAACAAACTTCATTCTGCAAAGCCCATTTTGGGAGAATGTAAATCATGCACACAGCAAGAACGTTCTACAGAAGTTATTTTTAACGCTACAACGAAACAGCTCTGAAGGACGCGACGGAAGAAGAGACAGACAAATGCTCTGATGAGTTATTTAGGTTGTCGATGCTTTGGACACACACACCTAACACACAGCTTCTTACTGACAAACAAAGAAAAACCTCTTTGCGAAATGTGTGGTGAAGAACTCAGAGTAAACAATAGTTTAATTTCATGTGCAAAGTTTGAACAACGAAGAAAAAAGTATTTTAGAGCACGGACCAGTCTGGACCAATTGACGTCTTCAAAGTTTTCATGTGCTCATCGTCCGTATTCCAATCCGCAACCCCTGTGCGATGTCAGTCCATGTTAAAGAACTCCAGGTGGACGAAATTAACGAATTCCTCCACTTGGGCGTCCATAATAGCCTTAATTGCTTTGGAACGTATAAATCTATAAACCCGAACTCAAACCGAACGCTGTCTTAACACCACCTATCGTGCCTCAGCGCAAGCTCTTCGCATCTACTTTCATCTCGACAACGTATAAGGCGCAGCGTTGCCACAGGTCATGGCAGTCAATTAAAATAATTGATAGAGTAGAACCCGATTGTCATCGAGTCCCGTTTCAAAATTCCCTTATTCATAATTGCTCGTGTACGCATCAGTACCCAGGCACTTCCCGAAGTCAGAGACCACAACGCATTCACTAAGTCCACAGTTATTCATTTTTAACCAACGAGCCTTCATAGCGTGTTCGGCGCATGCTAGCCTCGCAATCTGAAAGACCTAGGTTTGATTCTCCGTATCTGCACAAGATTCTTTTATTTGGAGATTCTCGAATTTCGTGTTACAGCGCCAACAACGCGCACACCTGGTTTCCTGAGACACGAGCTTCTTAACGCTGTCACGTTAAAACGTGTAAGCTATATGTGAAGAGAAATGCTGTCACATCACCATAAACGCTGTACGACTATTGATTGCTCAAAGTTTTGATGCGAATGCAGTCGGCAATGCTGCCACCACGTTTATTGTCAGCCAGTGATGTCATCGCTGGTTTTTCTACACGTTCACGGATTGCAGGGCGAGAAAGGCGGGTGGGAGATTTTGTATAAAGTCACATTACGTTGTTGTCCCGTGACTTGGTATGAGGTCACAATGCATCGTTGTCACGTGACTTGGTATGAGGTCACAATGCATCATTGTCACGTGACTTGGCATCACTTCACATTGCATCGTTGTCACGTGACTTGGCATCACTTCACATTGCATCGTTGTCACGTGACTAGGTGTGACGTCCCAATTCATCGTTGTGACGTGACTTGGTGTGACGTCCCATTACATCGCTGTGACGTAACTTGGTATGACGTCACATTACACCATTATGGCGTGACTTCATATGACTTCACATTAAATCGCCACGTGAATTGGTATGACGTCATCGATCTTAACTCTAATAACCCTGCTAAAGTTCAACTTCTTGAAATTATGCTTCAAAATGGTTGTGAGAACGTCATTGAACAGCCTACGAGAGTCACATCGAATACAAGTACGCTGATCGACTTATGTTTCACAGATTTTTCTAAGTCTGCTAGTTGCTCCGGTGTACTTTGTTCAGGATTGAGCGATCATCTACCAATTTTTGTAGCATTACCGATCGCCACGCGTACACAGTGCACAAATAATACTATCCGTATCATCAATGACGGCGGTAAAAAGACCTTTCATTCACTTGTTGAAAACTTGAACTGGGCGAACGTATATAAGGAACCCGATCCATCTGTATCCTACGATATTTTTATGTCCGAATTACAAATTTGTTACGATGCTGCTTTCCCACTCACAACAATTGTTCGGCACAAGAAAGCAAGAAAAGAATGGATTACGAATGACCTTTTCAAGCGCATAAAACACAAGGATAGGCTGTTCGAACAGTTTCTGCGGACGCGTGATATTGCAAAGCTGCAAGAATTCAAGCGGTTCAGAAACAAACTTAGCTCTGACTAAAAAAAAGCCAAGTGTAGATTCTACCAACATAAGTTCAAAAAGTGCGCAGATAACCCCCGAAAAACATGGAAACAATTCAATGAACTAAACGCTACGCACGTTTCTGGTATACCATTTGAATTAGTTATAAATGGAGCCACTTATTCGGAGCAAAACTTAGTTAACCTTATCAATGATCATCTAGCTAATGCAGGTGCTGGAAACTTTTCATCTCTTTCATTGCCTCACAGCAGTCTGGAGAGATATATAAGGCAGATGCTGCTTGAAAGTGCATTTTTAACGCCCACTTCTGAGGTTGAGATAAACCTTATCATAAACTCGTTCGATAACCGATCGGCAGCTGGCCACGACGACATTAAAGCCGCACCTATAAAAGAAATTGCCCACTTAATCTCAAAACCGCTCGCTTACATCTGCAACCGCATACTTGCTTCGGGAATCTTTCCTGCGAAAATGAAGATAGCTCGTGTCGTCGTCATTCACAAGGGAGGAACATACAGTGACCTGAACAACTATAGGCCGATTTCAGTTTTGCCTTTTTTTTCGAAAGTGATTGAACGTGTCATACACAAATGCCTCGACAACTTTTTTGTTGCAAAAAACATCATATCAACAAAGCAGTACGGGTTCCAGAAAGGAAGATCAACTGAAATGGCCCTCGTACAAATAAAAAATAAAATAATTAAAAATATTGAGGATAAGCTCTACACCGTTGGAATATTTCTAGATTTTCGCAAGGCCTTCGATTCCATCAAACATCACATTTTGCTAAGAAAACCGGAAATATGTGGAATTAGGGGCATAGCACTTCAACTCATGCGCAGTTACCTTGAGTCGCGTTTTCAGTTCGTATGCCTACATGGCTATAAATCAAACCCAAAGACTGTAAAATATGGTGTACCGCAAGGATCTGTATTAGGCCCTTTGCTCTTCTTGATCTATATAAACGATATAGTTAACATTCCTCAAACTGATGATATAGTATTATATGCAGACGATACGAATGTATTCTTCTCTGGAACAAATCTTAAAGAACTTGAAAACACTGCTAACACGTGGCTATTAAATCTTAGTGTATGGCTAAACTTAAATAGTCTTGAACTCAACGAGAAAAAAACTAAATTTATGCTTTTTTGTGCAAAAAACAAGCCAATTGATTACGATTTTAAGCTTCGTTACGGCTTTTGCTACCTTGAGCGTGTCAGCTCCCATTCCTTTCTAGGAGTTAAATTCCATCACAGCCTAGGCTGGAGCGACCACATAGACCACACCCGTGTCAAGATAGCGAGAGCTATTGGTATGCTTTCCCGGCTTCGAGATCTTATACCTTGCTCGCTGAAAAGACAGTTGTATTTCTCTCTTATCCATTCTCGCATCAGTTATTGTCTTCTTATCTGGGGTACTTGTAACAAAACTGACTTAGAAAAAAATATCAGCCCTGCAGTCGCGTGCAGCTCGGTTTCTTTTACCTGCAGGAAACAACACAAATAGTTGCTCGGCAAATACGCAGTCTCGAATGATCCCTGTGAAAACCATGTATGAACTCAAAATATGTGTGTTTATTTATAACGAATCCGCCGCGGTGGCTGAGTGGTTATGGCGCTCGGCTGCTGGCCCGAAAGGCGCGGGTTCGATCCCGGCCGCGGCGGTCGAATTTCGATGGAGGCGAAATTCTAGAGGCCCGTGTACTGTGCGATGTCAGTGCACGTTAAAGAACCCCAGGTGGTCGAAATTTCCGGAGACCTTCACTACGGCGTCCCTCATAGCCTGAGTCGCTTTGGGACGTTAAACCCCCATAAACTATATTTATTTATAACGAAATAAAATCAAAATACATTAATTTTTTTAACACGTACCTAAATAGATCTACTGGTTACAGCTTGCGTCAGACTTCTGTTGTGGTAAATAGGCCTCGTACTAACTACGGAACACAATCAATTGAGCACCAAATCATGTTGATGTGTAATTCTCATCCGTTTGGAATAGTTGCAGCTAAAAATAGTTCCACGCCCAGGGGTTTTAAACGCATCTGTTCGTCTTTCTTTTTGTTTAACGTTGTGTCCTAGACGACCAAATGCTTACTTCTGGTTCTGTTTGATGTAATATTATGTCGGTTCGAACAACCCTAATGTATTGCATTTCTGTACCATTTTTGTATATGATTTAGTGTGTATTATTATTTTATTATCTGTATATATTTACAAGAACTGTTTATGATGCGTCTGTTGTGTAAGTGATGGCAAGGACAGCCTTTTTTTTTGTTGTGTAATGCAATACCGCTCCTGCTGCTGTACCCAAGCGAGGACAAGACCCAGTCAGGAAGTTTAGCACCTCCTTTTTTCTTGCCTCGTGGGCAATACCTGTATGTTGCCCAAAGGAGAAATAAACAAAAAAAATTATACTAATTATTCTTGGCTTTACACAATAGCATAAATTAGCATTAACTAGGCATATTATTTAGTCCATATAAATAAGCGTTCGTTCATTATGTGAAGTCATCATATTCAACCTCTGACTCATCGGCTCGTGACGTCACATACTGCCGTTTCTTGCGGCCACTTTTTGCGGACATGGCCTCGAGATTGAGTCATCTAATGCTTTCGCATTAATAAAAGCGGAACAGGATGTACGCCTGCATGGGATACAGCCTTTGTCGAAAGTTTAGAGCCCAGAGGGTTTCCTTGTAAGCAATGCAGTGGGGCTTCTGTAGCATTCGTGGGATTCCTACCCATTGTAGGGGGCAGGACCAGAAATCGTCGTACCTTTGGGCAATGTGGACCGCTGGGGATGCATTGCTAACAACACCGTGTGGCTCGCAAGAACACCTTCTGGGCTCTTAACTTTTGAATAAGGGTGTACATGGCCTCGCAGGGGGTCTGCAGCGTGCAGACGTTGGTTAGTGGCGACACCACTGGTTCCTGAGCATCCGCAGGGACATCCCCCCAGGGGGTTGATGGTGAGCAGTGCGTCACAACGGACACGAGCATCCGCGCCTAGCCGCGCGTGGCATCTCAGGGTTCGGGGAAAAGGGCGTGCTGGTGGTTGAGCCGTTGCCGAGCGTTTGGACCTCTAGGGCCCTTCCGCAGAGGCAACACACCACTTTGACTCCAGCTTCCTGTAGACGGCACCTCTGGCCTGACCTGACCGAGAAATTCTGCAGTTGCCTTTTCCTATCCTCCCCTTTATCTTTCACTTTCCTATCTCTTTCTTACGACTCTCCCGTCTCCTCCTCTTCTCGGTTTCTCGTTTTTCATACACGGCTAGGGTTAACCTTGTGTGGCAAACCACCGTGAGTTGCGTCATATTTGCTTATATTTGGGGCGTACAGCTGGCGTGGGCAGGACTTGCATGCAAGTTCCTGTCCCGTCCTCTTGTTGGGCTCCACGGTGGTCGGCTGGCACCGTGACCGAACAACATACGCATTTCATGGCACACCCCTCTCCAAATATGATCGCACTCTGAAACAAGTTCGGAACGATGCAGCTGACTTTTTCTCCTAAGAAGAAAACAATATTCCCAAAGTTTCACGTCATACATAGTGGAGTAGAAGGAAAGCATGCAGGAATCCTGTCCTCTTTTCAAGCATGAAAGCGCTTAAGAGATGCCTTGTGCCCCTTATACAATGTTTAAAAAATGGCCAGTGGCGACTTACTGCTAGAAATCCGCGACCACAACCCAACCCGGAAATCTCACATTCCAGTCTGCATAACATCACACCGATCACATGATATCATACATCTAACCAAAAAAGACAAAATAAAAGCTGGAAGCACTCATCGAGCAAAGTGTCAAAGATGTGTAACGAATCAAAATCCTCAAGAACAATAAAGAAATATACTAACCACCCGATTCTCACATTCAACACAAACATTACCTGAAACCAGCGAAGTTGGATGCCTGAAAGTAATGGTCAGGCACTACATTCCAAACCCCCGAAGATGCTTCAATTGTCAAATTTTCGGCTGTGGCTCACAAAGCTGCCACGGCCACAAAATTTGAGCGAAATGCGCTTCAAAGGATCACAAATCTGAAGCATGTGAAGCAGCCCTGCGCTGAGCTAACTGCGAAGGAGACCAGGCTGTAAACTGCACGGCCTGTCTGCCCTGGAAGAAGGAAAAAGAGACAATCACTATAAAGACCGAGGAAAACATTGCATTTAAAGAAGCGAGGTGCTTTCTGCCCTTGCCAACACATTCTCCTTCACAGCTAAACCCAACTTCGCTGCTGTAGTGCGCAGGGGCGCAGCACCACACTGCACTCCGGCACCTGCCGAGGCCACTATCACCGGGCAGGACGATTCACGGCCCGGGTAGGGACAGCGAAAGCTGCCCTGCCATTGCCAAAGCAGGGAGCACCGGTCCATGTGCCACTATCTCGCAAGACTTCCCCTCGTCGGTGGAGGTCTGGAACCCACACACCCGCGGCTTCCCCGTGGTCCTCCAGGAGCTTCTGGTGAGGTGATGGATGTAACTCTCAGTCCGGCTGCTTTGCAGCAGTGGGACAGCTTTCTTGAGAGAAAGAGACACAGCCCTGATAACAGGACCAGAACATATGTGAATCCCCTTTCATTCCCACCCCCGCCATGGCACTTTGAGTCTAAAGGTTATGGTGCTTAGCGCCACCACGGACCCTTAGCCTCCATACCGGAGCTGTAACCAGCACTGTGGCGTTAAGTTATATTCATCAGGTGCCCAGTGCGCCCATACATCCCTATCCCTAGGAGACATTTCAAGTGCCAAAGGTATGTCTATGGAAGAACGACTTGTAGAGGCAAGGAGACCTGTGGCAAATGCGCCAAAACCGGACACGATAGAGACAACTGCCATGCAGCTGAAACAAAATGTGCAAATTGAAAATGTCCACACGCAGCCTACTCGCGAACCTGTGAAGTATTCAAAAAGAAAAACAAATAACCAATCTGAAAGTACGAGAAAATATATCGTACCCTAAGACAAGAAAAAAGTTCAATGAAGATACATCCAGGTCATATGTTGACGCCGTTCTCCGAAAGTCCGAGCGGCGTCTGGTGACAGTGTGCACATAGTAGACCATTGTTGATGCGTGCCTGCCCTGTACCCCGCCCGAACGGCATTCCGGTGTCTGCGCCATTGAAATCCCAGACGTGCACCTGACGGCGGCCTCTGGCACAACCAAAGTTCGTGGGAGTGGTAATACACCACTCCAACTTTAGGCCACTGCCCAGGCAGGGCCATCCACATCTCTGACAGGTGCAGCCAAGGCTGCCCTGCCATCTCAAAAGAAAGGCTCGCTGGCCCCTCAGCCGGCAGGCCGCACGGCTTCCCCCCATCGGGAGAAGCCACAAATCCGTACCCCCGCGGGCTCCCCGAGGAAATCCATCGCCTTGCAGGAGGTTATGGATATAAGCAGTAGCCCACCTCCGCAGCAACGGCGGAACAACTCCCTTGAACACAAAAAGGAAGGAAAAATTTCAATAACAGGCCCCACGAAATCGGGAGCATAGGCTTTTAAATACATCCCCAAAAGGCATTAAACATGGCCTTCCTAATTCACTGGAACTGTCGAGGCATATTAAGAAAACTACAGTGATGCAAAAGATATTCTTGCTTTATATTCCTTGATTTTGTGCCTCCAGGAGACAAACTTGGGATCAAAACAAAATTATTTTAGGTAACTGTAAAATCTTTCGCCACGACCGAGAGCAAGCAAATGGGCTCTCTGGAGGTACTGTCATAGTTCAAAGTACTGTGGCCACTCGTGAGGTCAACCTTCAGACTACATTTGAAAGCTTTGCAGTATCTGTAGCACATTTTAAAACGATTGTAGTATGTTCCGTATATCTCTTTTTACACCTGACAGTTAACACTCCATGACTTGGAAGACCTTTTAAAACAATTACTAGAGCCATATCTGTTAGTCAGCGATTTCAATGCTCACCCTAATTTGTGCGGAAGCGAACAAACGGACACTAGAGGCCGTATTTTATAAGATGTTATTCTGTGCAATAATATATGCCTGCTCAGCAAGGGCAAACACACATACTGCTCTACAAGCTCAGGATAATGAAGCTGTATAGATCTGTCTTTTATATTGCCTTCTTTTTTTCCTGCTTTTAAATGGGATGTCTTGGACAACCCGTATGGTAGCGATCATCTACCCGTTCTTATCACCCTAACATCGTCTCCGCAAATAATTCCCATAAAACCACGACGTTGGAAGCTGCATTTGGCCGACCGAGCACTGCTGCAAGAAAATGCCGGCCTAGAAAAAAATAGCTCCGCATAACTTAAGTATAGATGAACTTATTTAAATTGTCACAAACTTCATTAATTCCGCTGCGCGCCAGGCTATACCTCAGTCTTCTGCAGTGGTGAAACGAAACCATAAAACGTGGTATACAAAAGAATGTAGAGTAGAAAAAAAGAAACAAAACAAAGCATGAGAAAACTTTCGGAGGTACTCCTCGCAGAAAAATCTAATTAACTTTAAAAAGGCAAGAGCAGAAGCCCGGTATATCCACCGTAGTGCGGAAAAAACTTCGTGGAAAAGTTATGTGACATTCATAATTACCTCAACCACATCAAAAGAATTGTTGGAGAAGGTACGAAAGCTGAATGGTAAATAATCCCCATTCACACTTCATTTGGTATACAAACACCGTAGAACACGAACACATTTCAGGTGAATATTTTTCGACAGTTACCAGCTCATCACACTACACAGAACCATTTCTAAAGTACAAAAACACGGCCGAGAAACAGACTCCCTATAAATGTATATACAATTGAACCTTATAGTAATTTTTTTACAGTTCAAGAACTCAACACAGTCTTGTCTGCTGGTAAGCAGACTGCACCCAGCCCTGACGGAATACCCTATCAAATGCTGTCCCACCTCTCTGACCTTCCCGTAGAGGCGCTTTTAAGTTTTTTAATAAGGTTAGGGTAGCGGGAAAACTACCTTAAGCCTGGAAGCAGATCATCATCATTTCATTTTCAAAACCTGAAAAACCACCAACCTCTCCCAGTAGTTATAGGCCCATAGCCCTCACCAGCTGCCTAGTAAAATCCTTTCAAAGTATCGTGAACATCAAATTAACCTTCGTGCTAGAAGCCTGTGAGCTTCTCGATGTCCATTAGTGCGGTTTCAAAAAGGCATGCTCCACAACAGACAACCTGGTTCGTCTTGAAAATACTGTCTGTGATGCTTTTGTACACAAACAACACTGCCTTGCTGTTTTTTTTATATTTAGAGAAAGCATATGCTACAACCAGAAGATTCGGGAGTCCTCACGACTTGGCTGAACTTGGCATTGGTGGCAGGATGTTGAACTGCCTAAGAGACTTCCTCTCAAACCGTTCATTCCATGTACGCCTCGGTTCAACCCTCTCGACAATTTTCATTCAGGAAAATAAAGTGCCTCAAGGGAGTATTTTAAGCACGACCCCATTAATTGTTGAAATGAATTCTATTACTAAAATAATTCCAAGGTCATTTATGTATTCGTTCTTGGGATAACTTGCACGTCCTAATACATATCAACATGCGAAAGACACGCGCGGTTAACAATAAATAAACTTGTAACTTGGGTCGACCGAAATGGGTTCCGGTTCTTCCCGCAGAAAACAGTGGCCATTGTTTTCTCACTCAAACGTCACCTACAGACTACACCTAAAAAAAACCGTATTACCGGTAAATAGTGGCCACACATTTCTGGGCATAACTTCTGACAAGAACGGACCTTCTTGCCCCACATAAAGAACCTGAAGAAAGCTTCTCGATGAATAAATATCTTAAAGGTGCTTTCACGTAAACGATGGGTGCGTGATAGGACCTGCCTTTTACACATTTACCGCAGCATAGTTCGCTGTTGCCCAGATTATGGGTCCATAGTGTACAGTTCAGCTCGGCTGTCCAACCTGAAGCAATTAGTTTCAGTACATAACTCAGGTCTGCGCCTTTCAAGCGGCGCACACAGGATATTGCCCATAAAAGGTCTATATGTGGAATCTAACGAACCAGGCCTCGCAGATAGAACCATGCTCACATGTGCATACGTCCAAAAATTCCGTTCACTACCAAAACATCTTTGCTCCTCCGTAGTTACGAAGTGTCCGTCTAAGCAGCTTTTCAGTAACAAACCCAATGCAACGAGACTTCTTAACCTCCGTTTTCAAGCAATTTACCGGGAATTAGGTATTCTAGAAACACAACCTGATGTTGCCCAGAGACCCGAACCACTGCCACCGTGGTACACGCTTCCTTCTGCAGGCTACTACACACTGACACAATTTCATAAAAATAAAACTCTACGTGAACACATATTACAAGCATTCTTGGCAGCAGACGAACAATACAAAGAATACACGGCATTTTATACAGACTGTGCTGTAGTGCATGATAAATGGGAAAAAGTAGTAAAGTTGCCTCAATGCGCGTCAATTTTTTGAGCCGAATGTTATGCCATTTTGGTGTCTGTATAAAAAATGGTCAAAAAGAACATTAAAACAGCATTATCTACACAGGCTCGCTGAGAGTAATCACAGCACTGCACGCCAGAAATGTGTGAGAACCTTTAGTAGGAGATAAAATGAATAACATAAAAGATGCTGAAGCACAGGGAGATGTAATTAAGCTCTGTTTGATACAAAGCCATCTTGGAATTAGCAGAAACGAGAGAGCTTACGCGTGCGCTGCTCAAGCTCGCCGTAAAGAAGTCAGGACTGTAAATATGCCCTATGCGGATTGCATGAGTTTAGTAAAAAAATAAACTTAAAAAAAATAGCAGTCTACATGGAATAGTGAAGAAAATAACAAACTAAATTTAGTGAAACCTATTCTGGAAGAACAGAGATCATGCAGGCATCAGGAACGTTTAATAGAGGTAATTTAGTGCCACCTGCGCATTGGAAACACGCACCTAACACACAAATTTCTACCGACATAACAAGACAAGCCCTTATGTGAGAAATGCGGACATGAGCTCCCATACATCATCTTATCCTTATACACACAACTCGAACGGCTAAGAAAAAATATTTTACTGTGTTCTAAAATGAACGCATTTTTCCACCCCGATTTACTTTTAGGAGATAATCCACTTGTAAGAACTTCATCTGTTCTTAGTTTTCTGAAAGACGCGGCGATCTTAAACAAAATATAATATCACAGAACTACTAATGCTAAAAATTGTTACCTTGTGCTTTGATGCATTCTTTGATACAACTCATCCATTTTCTCAGGCCGGAGAAGAAGGCTGAGGCCTACATTCGATTTGTTGGGCTCCTCGGAGTCCTTGTCCTCACAAGGACTTCCGCTGAGGACACCCAATTCTTTAAATAAATTATACCATGTGCTTGGCGCATTATGTTTTTGGCGCATTAGTTCATTATGCGCCATAAGACCCAATACAATACAATACATTCCCACCCAAAAAGGTAAACATGGCTCTCATATTTCAATGTAACTGTAAAGGACTCCTGAGGAATTACACTGACGTAACACATATTTTAGGGCCGATGTTGCCCGTAGCTTTGTCTTCAGAAGAACAATCTTGGTCCACAACATGTGAAGATCCTGAAACATAAAACTTTTAGACGTGATTGCGAGCAGGCAAATCGACTCTCGAGAGGCGTCGCAATTGTAGTTCAGAGCGGCGTTCCTGCTCAAGATATCAAACTCTGAACAAAACTTGAGGCGGTTGCGGTCAGCATCGTCCGCTATAAAACAATAGAAATTTGTTCTGCATATCTTACCCCACATTTTATATCAGTAGTTCATGATATACAAGAACTGATTGATGAACTTCCAGAGACATATCTGCTAGTTGGGTATTTTAACTTTCATTCTCCATTTAGGGGCAGCGAGCTCTGCGACTCTAGGGGTCAAGGAATTGAAGATTTTATCCTCACAAACAATATGTCTTTTAAATGCGGAAAAGGCCAAATAATGCTACACAACCTATAGCAAAATGGGCTGTTTAGATTTGTATTTTAGTTCATCTTGTGTTTTTAACAATGTTAAATGGGATATCATTGACAACCCATTAGGCAGCCATCACCTTCTTCAAATAATCAGTTTAACATCTCCACCAGAAGTCATTCGAACAAAAACGCGACGTTGGAAGCTGCACTTAGTAGGCTGGCAACTTTTTAGAGCAAAAGTCACATCAGAAAATACAGTTTTAGAAAATCTCAGCATCGATCAGATAAACGAAATGTTAACGAATTGTATCATAACGCCCGCACACTTACCTATTCCGCAGTATTCAGGAGTGCTGCGGCAAAACTACAATGTGGTGAACAGAAGAGTGCAAGGAAGCAAAAAAAAAAAGAGCTTGAGGTGAATTTCGCTGTAATCCGACACAGGAGATCGTAAATTTTAAAAAGGCAAAAGCTAAAGCTGGGTACGTCTGTCGTAGTGCCGGGAATGCCTCATGGCACAGGAAGGTTTCATCTATTATCAGCAAAATTACGTCTAAAAAATGCGGGAATAGGATCGAAAATTAAATGGGAACTTCTAACCGTTCACAATAACTCTTCTGACAACACCTGGCACACAAACAAGCTGTAAGAAAATAGGCAAACATTTTGAGGCAAAACTTTTGCGGCAGTTTCCAGTTCGTCTCACCATACGCAGTTATTTGTGAAACAAAAAATATAGCCGAGAAACAGACTTTCATTAAGTGGAGGCGGAAAGGAACAATACCACAATTTATTTACTCTCCAAGAAATACAGTACTGTGTGCTGGAAAAAAACTGCTCCAGGATCCAATCAGATACACTTTGAAAAGCTTGCCCATCTTTCTCATCCTACCATAGAGGCCAGGCCCTCTTGATTATTTTAAACAAAATATTCTTAGAAATAAAAATGCCTAAGATGTGAAAAACAGCCATGATAGTGCCTTTCCTGGAACGTGAAAAATCACCAACTCTCCCAAGTAGCTATACGCCAATGGCCCTTACACGCTGTCTCTCCAAATCATTTGAAAGTGTCCTGAATATAAGACTAACAATTGTTCTTAAATCCCGCGAACTTAATTATATCCATCAATGCGGTTATAAGAAGACACGCTCAATGACAGACCATTCAGCTCGCCTCGAAAGTACTGTCCTAGCAGCGTTTATGCGCAAAGAGCGCTGTCTTGCCGTCTTCTTCGACCTCGAGAAGGCATACGACACAACCTGGAGGTTAGGGATTCTTCGCGACCCACCAGAGCCCGGCATCCGTGGCAGGTTGTTAAACTGCCTAAACAATTTTCCGTCCAACCGTTCTTTTCATGTACGCCTAGGCTCAACCACCTCAAGAAACTTTGTTGAAGAAAATAGAGTTCCTCAGAAGTGTATTTTATGCTCAACGCTCTTCCTTATAAAAATGAATTCCATAGTCAAAGTAATACTGAACTCCATTATGTATTCTGTCTAGGTTAACGGTCTTCAAATACCCTGCACGTCTTCAAATATGGTAACAGGCGAGAGACAAATACGGTTGACAATGAATAAATTAGTGGCATGGGCAGAAGGGAACAGTTTCTAGTTTTCTATACAGAATACTGTGGCCATTCTTTTCTCGCTCAAATCTGGCCTACAGGCCAACCCATTCATACACCTGAACAAAACACAGCTACCTGTAAGAAATGAGCACAAGTTTCTAGGCTTAACCTTTGACAAAAATCGCACTTTCATACCTCATATAAACGCACTGAAAATAAAGCCTCCTGATCCCTTAGTATACTCTAAATACTGTCAAAAACATTGGGATGCAGACAGGAGATGTTTTATACATATTTACCGCTCTGTAGTACGTTCTACCCTAGATTATGGATCTATAGTCTATGGGTCAACGAAACCATCTTACCTGAAACGACTGGATCCGGTACATAAATTAGGTTTGCGCCTTTCCACTCGTGCTTACAGAACGTCGCCCATAATCAGTTTTTATGCAGAAACCAAGGAACCGTCACTTACGGACAGAAGAATCGTGCTCACATGCTCATACATAATAAAAATCTGTTCGCTTCCCAAACACCCATGTTAGCCCATAGTCAAAACGTGCCATGTAGAACACTGTTTAACAACAAGCCACCAGCTACTAGACCTGTGCTGCTGTGTTTTGAAGAGATGTGCCAAAACCTCGGCGAACTAGATGCATTACCTGGCATTTCTCAACGACGAGATGCTCTGCCTCCGTGGTACAATTTTCCTGAAATCTTTGAATTCACGTTAAACAGTTCGGTTAAAAAACTCTACAACACATATAATACAAGAATTTCTTCCAGTCGAAGAAGCATACAGTGGTTTCATTTACTTTTATGATGGTTCAAAAACGGATGTTTACGTTAGAAACGCAGTAATAGGAGGGAATGAGAAGGAAATACTAAGAATTGCACAGAGGGCATCTATCTCCACAGCCGAATGTGACGTACGCTGTGTGCGTAGCCGTAAGAAATTTTAAACGAGAAGCTCAGAAACGGGATTATTTACAGACTCCCTCAGTATACTTACATCTCTGCTGTATAGAAACGCAATACCTTCGATTATTGGTTACATCAAACACAGCTTTAAACTAGCCACATGGCAAGGATAAAATATAACTCTGCTACGTACCGAGTCATGTCGGAAGTAAAGGTAACGAGAAGGCAGACCTCTGTGCTGCTCGAGCTCGTGGCTAGAAAATAAGAAAGGAAATATTCCCCTTAAAGATTGCATGAACTAAGTACATAGTAAAATAAGTGCAGTGAACTATGATGAACGCGCCTGAACTATGATGAACGCACCCTGATGTCGCCTCCATGGCAGAAAGCGTCCGCAAAAAGTGTAGCGTCCAAAGAAAGCGTCCGCGGGGAGCGTCCACAAAAGCGTCCGCGGGGAGCGTCCGCAGAAAGCGTCCGCGAAAGTGTCCGCAGAAAGCGTCCGCGAAAAGCGTAGCGTCCACAGAAAGCCTCCGCAAAAGGGTCCGCAGAAAGCGTCCGCGTGGAGCGTCTGCAGAAAGCGTCCGCAAAGAGCGTAGCGTCTGCAGAAAGCGTCCGCAAAGAGCGTAGCGTCTGCAGAAAGCGTCCGCAAAGAGCGTAGCGTCCACAGGAAGCGTCCGCAGAAGGCGTCCGCAAAAAGTGTAGCGTCCACAGAAAGCGTCCGCAAAAAGTGTAGCGTCCGCAGAAAGCGTCCTCAAAAGCGTCCGCAACGAGCGTCCTCAAAAGCGTCCGCAACGAGCGTCCGCAAAAGCATCCGCAACGAGCGTCCGCAAAAGCATCCGCAACGAGCGTCCGCAAAAGCATCCGCAACGAGCGTCCGCGGGAAGCGTCCACAACGAGCGTCCGCGGGAAGCGTCCGCAACAAGCGTCCGCGGAAAGCGTGCGCAAAAACCATAGCGGAAAGCGTTGCGTCCGCAGATAGCGTCCGCAGAAAGTGTCCGAAAAATTGTTCACGGGACGGTCCGCAGAAAGCGTTCACGGGACGGTCCGCAGAAAGCGTTCACGGGAAGGTCCGCAGAAAGCGTTCACGGGAAGGTCCGCAGAAAGCGTCCGCAGGCAGCGTGCGCAAAAAGCATCCACGGGAAGCGTCCGCAGAAAGTGTCTGTAAAAAGCGGAGCGTCCGCTGCGAGCGTCCGCAAAAAGCATCTGCAAAACGTGGAAGCAAGTTTTATGTAGTGAACTATATAGGTCAGTGATTAAACAATATCGAGTCAGTAATTAGTCATTGCTTATTAGCGTCACTCATCCAATAAAGGCCATAATTTACTATCACAATAACCATTATTAATGGCAGTAGACAACTATGTTAAGTAAAGTTGATAATTAATGAGGTCTGTAAGTTGAGTTGAATAATACTGCTAAGTGCTTTGAGTAATTAATGATGCTAATTTATTGAGACCATGTTACATCTTAAGAGTGTGACGTCATCCCACACATCTGACGATGTCACACCTACAACCAGTTAGAGTCAAGCAAAAAAAAACTGAACCATGAATTTCGGTGTCTCAGAAGTAGGATGATGGGCAAATAGATCTAAAACATTCCATGTACAAGTTGTATGTCTTATGGACAAGAGCTACCAAAGTCTACTAGGAGCCAACAACGTCGCGGTAAACAGTAATGATCTCGCATTTCTGTAATGCGGTCTCTGGAGTGCTTTTAGTTTTTTTGTTATAGTGGCTTTGACAGTACTGAGGAAAGGCCATTCACAGTGGACGTACTCATGTCTATACATGTATGCCCTTGCCCTTTACGTGATAAATGTGGGCAAAGCCATTCTGTTCTGCACGCCCTCATTGAGTGTAATCGTTGCGAGAACGACCGGAGAGCACATTTTCCAGAAGTGTACAAACAGTGCACCCCACTTCAGTCTAAACTCTTGCTTTGAACTGATTCATTAATCCCATGTACAGGACGCTCAACTTATTAAAGAAAATTAGTGCTCTATTTTTCATCTCTTGAGTGGACAGTTATGATCCCGGATTTTATGCTACCTTATAAACAGTGCAGTTTGGAAGTTGAATTTGCGCAGATAATTTTACACAACCTTTTAGTCTATCTATTCATCACTTGCTGTATATCTTATCTTTAATTACACTGTCCGGCACTTTTTTAGATGACCTTGCGGAAATAAACACCATTAATCATCACAAAAGGATAACTTTTGCTGCTTACTACCGCAGAGAAAACATGAGGAAAGCTCTGGAGAGACGCAGGCAGCGCCGGTGCCATCAAGCGCTTCAGTGTTCCCAAAGGCGCCCACTACAGAACAGTAAAGGAAATTAGAGTATACGGAAAGCAGAAACCGTATAAACAGTACTATGAACCAAAACGTCGCCTTGTATCCCGCGGGCATGTACAGCTATTTTTTACAACACACTCAGACAATGTAGAGAGTTCTGTTTGGTCTGACCTACACTCAAATAAAAAAACCTGGTCTTCACGCGCTACAAATCGAGCCAAAGCGCTCGTCCATTCAACACGGCTGAGCGAAAGAGCAACAACTGACACTAATTCAGGTGACAGTTCTGATGAAGGCTGGAAATTCAAAAAAAAAAAAACATCGCGTATCCGGCCTACACGCAGAGCTCGTAGGTAGAACGGCGTAGTCTCTAGTGGCTCATGGAATAAAACAGTGCCAGGTTGGGTTTTTATGCTGTGTGTCATTCAGATAGCCTCGCAAAGTTTCTCTAGATGAACATAGAGCCAATTACGTGTGCACTGCATGCAAGGATGAGTAATATGGTGATTTTAGAATGGCGTCTGACTTTGCCACGTGCACGGTCTCGTTTTGCCTCACAGGATGAGGAACATTGCAACATATTTAAGTTCAAATATTGCTAAATGTTTAGTGTGTTCTTATTAAGCTGGCATTTTCATATTTGATGGCCGTTATTCCAGGACAGTTGGAAATAATTCAGCCCAACTTGTTTTTTTATATCTTTGAATGACAAATACTGGCGCGATTTACAACTTTGTGTCGCGTTTTGCCCCGCTCTCTCGTACCTGGCGCTGGCGAATCGCTGCAGCGTATCGTTAGCCTGCTGGAGGGTCTAGACTTGTTTATTACGCCGTAAAGTCAGCGGTAATGGGCCCATAACGGAAATGTACCATATTTCACTTTGCCGAGAAGTGGTGACGTCCATTGCTTCTATAATGGCTGGATGACGTCATGACCGTTGGCGTGGCTTTTTATATAGACATGAATGCCTGTTATAATAACTGCGGGTGCTTGGAACTTTACCCACGCGGGTGTTCGAACTTTCCGGCCATAGGGCGGGATCGCACAATCGTCAACGTGACGAGGGTAGAAAAATAAAAAAAAATTCTCGAAGGATCGCCTGAAAAAACGTTATTTGCGGGTCACACTTCATTCGGCCAATCCTTATTCTGTGCTGGTATCCTTGCGTTTAATTTCTGTGCTTTTTAGAAAGCCTTGATGTGTGTAGTGGAACACGAGCTCTTGCATCCTTTCGTTATGCTGCTTTTTCTTCAGGCTCACAGCATGATTGCGAACTGCATTTCACGCCTCCCCACTAATTTCCTATGTCCCATGCATCTCTACCGAAGTCTGCGTTCCGTCACGTCCTCACATAGGCCCAGGCGTCGGCCGTTGAGTACTGACGGCGATCTGGTTACGGTTCCAGGTGCGATTCGTGTGCATGGTGTGACAAAAACACATATCGGCTTACATGGCCGCATACGAATTAGAAAGAATCGTCCATAAGAGCCCTGACTCGTTGCTTGAGTGATGGCAGGCCTCGTGGCCGCGAAGGGCAAAGGGGCAGATGACAGAGGGGGTTGTTTTGCGCCGCGGGCCGATATAAACGACCCTTCGGGCCGGACGTGGCCGGCTGGCCGTAGTTTGGAGACCCGTGCTTTAGACTGAACATGTTCGCGATGTTCTGAAGGGGAGTGTTTTGACCATAATTAATTGTTGCATTCTCTCAAGACCAGGATGTATGCCGAAATCCAACAGAAGTGTGTGGACCTGTTTGCAAAGGACTATGTAGTCAAGGTAAGAAAACAAGAATTTCAGATACGTGGTGAATCGATCGATCAAAGCTCTTGGTTTGACAAAGCTGGAAACTATTTTCTAAGCGGGCAGCCGCGCTGTTGTTTCTGTAGCCCTCTCTGCTGAATTATTTCTGGTTGCCTCAAAGAAAACTTCTTCTTGTAGCCACTACCGAGTATAGTTCTCGTTATTTTCGCATATAAAATTATTCGTCCGACATTTTTTGGGATGCTGCGCATAGCGCTAAAGAAGTGGACGCGGCCTTTTCTTTAGCTTAAGCTGTCCGCCAAGAGTTATTCGTTTCTTTGCGGCTGAAGCCACGTCATCAAACGTAGTACGTACCTCATAATTTAATTTAACGCTATATTTTCCCGATTTCACCAAAGAATATATTCTGTGCCGAAATCTCTGCACAAATACTGGTGTTCGATGAAACTACACATGTCTAACATATAAAGTGCAACAATTAATTCCTCCTTCTTTCTCTTCAAACTGAAGTGATCTTTATTAGCGCCGCAAAGCGCTAAGTCGAGAGCTAACGGATTATAAAATTTCACTTTTGGTGTTCACGAATGGTATTCGTCGCTAGATGGCCCTCGGAAAGTGGCGAGATAATGAGTTTCCTCTATGCTTAAACACCCCAAAAGCCGGCAAAGAGTTCTTTTTTCTCGTTCTGCGAAATACTCACGTTTTTCGTTATATAATGAATTACGCACGCTTCATATACAGTTATATATTCAGTATTAGTGTCTGTCTTCTCGATGCTTAAAAAGTTCAATGTAATGCGTAATTTAGTGGCATCTTAAAGTCGCGTGTGGGCCACGCTGCTTAATGTCGAGCGCACAAGCTAGTGAAGGGCGATACTAGTTAGGTTACTTTCGTCAGCAAGTTGAGGTGGTGAGGGCTAAAAGCAGCAAGACCTCCTGTTAAAATTATTGCTAAACTTTCTGTTCTGTATTTCCGAGTGTACTTCCAGCTATTTCTTGCTATTCTCTAAAGTTCATGTATCTCTTATGTCGCTCTTTTTAATGTTTTTTTTTCTTTGGTCTTCTGCGTCTGGAGATTTTTTTACTGCTATTCTTTCGCTGCAATTTTTGCCCCTTGTTCTCTTGCTCGCAAAGCGAATGGTTTCATTAGTGCTTAATGCACTGCATCATCTGCTTAATTTAATGTACAATATGAATGTTTTTGTCATATTCAACCCTACAGGAATTCCCCAGTGGTGCACTGTAAGGTTTATAAACAAAAAAAGAAATTGATGTAATGGCCTGTAATGACCATAATGGCCTGGCCTTTTCAAGTAGAGCGATTACCTGATCTTACTTGAACCGAAAAACGCATGGACTGTCTTCGTTGTGATTTACTTCATCTATACTGTGATGACAGACAGAGCAGTCAAAGATGAAAGCGAAGAGATGGAGCACGAATCACAAGGCTTTCCCTGCCCGTGCACTTTTTGCATTCCCGCAGGTGATTGACAATGAAAAGGGGTCCTTGAGCCCTACATACCCCAACCGCATCGTATCCCTGGCGTTTCCGGTCCGCAGCCCCGAAGGCAGTACTGCTTACAGGCAAGTGGGCCATTTTCTTTTTATGCTATCGGCGCAGTTATTAATTAGCGCGTTCTCTGATGAAAAATGTGCACGTTGAGGTATGCGTTGTTTCGCGTTTGTAAAAGGGGACATAGAAATTTAACAATATAAGTAAGAGACGCTAAACTTAGCAGCATTTTATATGCCTAGCTTTGCATGATTCCAGGTGGAGCGCGCCAACTCAAAAGGAAAGATCGACTTGCGCCAGCTGCAGAGCTGTGGAAACTAATGTCGCTGTGAGGGCAGAGTGATCCACTGTTAGGAGAAAGGAGGAGCTTGTGCGACGTCCCAGTACTTCTGTAGGCCCTTATTTGTACGAAGGCAGTAATGACCAAGAAGTAGGGTTGAACGCCGGTCCTGCTGCTTGCGCTCAAGATCATCTCGGCACACAGTTTACACAGCTTTGTACTTTAGCGCCGCACCACGCAGGGGCAACTGCTACATGCAGATATGTTAGTCACTTGCGACACCACGTGTCTCCGAGCATCCGCCGCGATATCCCCGCAGGGAGATGATGGTGAGCAGTGCGCCACCACTGACCAAAGCACCCGCGCTTAGCCATGCGTGGCTCAGGTCTGTCCGGGAAAAAGGGGTTGCTGGTGGTTGAGCCGATGCTGAGCGACTGCACCTTTAAGGACCCTCAGTGGAGGCAACAAACCAGTTGGCCCTAGCTTCCCGTAGACGGCACCTCCGGCCTGACCCGAGCGGGAGAAATCGACAGTGGAAGCTACATGTATTTTACACAGATGACTCCAAAATAATACACTTTGGAAGTGCAGTATTAAAGGGGAAATCGAAAATAAAATAGCAAGATTGCGAAGTTCTGTATAATTCTTTACTGTCGAATGGTATGCAATGTGTATGGCTCTGGACAAATTTGTACATAACATTGAAAACAGTATAATCTGCACCGATTCACTGAGCCTGCACCGGCGGAGTTTCTGCGTTAGAAGATTGGAGCTAGCAGCGATACGCCAAAAATTCCAGGGCACTGTACTAAGCCACACGATAATGATTGGAAGCTAAGTTTGTGCGTTTTCTGCGCTTCCTGAAGTGAGCATTCATCGATTACTGCGCGTTGAAGCTAGATGCACTATCAGTTCAGTAGCGGCGAGTCATATTCGGTGCCGTGTCGTATACATTACGAGATCATAGCGGCCACCCATAGGTGATGGCAGTAATTAAAGTGCGCTGCAGACGTCCCCCATTCACGCCGCACTCCAGTTGTGCATCCACCTTGTCCAGTTCCTATCTTGGTTATCAGCCAAAAGTGGCATTTCTGCTAGCCATGTGGAGCCACTCTTCGCCACCGGCCAGTCACCATCCGAGCCATCACTGCGGGTTAGTGAGCGATTTGGAATGGCACGCGCCGTTCAGCCTTCTATTTCTTAACTGACGAGCGCCGCATGCTTGTGGACACTACCGGTGAAATGTAGGTGCAGGTGGCATAAGGAGGCAGTGGTACGTCGCTCTCCCCCACCTAAAAGTTCATTGAAGGCTTCTGGGGGCCACAGATTTTTCATATCACCCGCAGACATTCTAAGGAAAATCCGTGCGAGTTGCTAATCCAAAATTCCTCGAAATGGTTGTGATGTCACAAGTTGCGGTGCGGAATGAAAATGATTAAAACTGGAATACGTCGTGACTCTGAGGTCGCAGCATGGCTGAAGTGTATTTGTGGCATGTAGGGGTGTAAAGTTAATTGCGCTAATAGAGTTTGGGATATTTACTTTGGAATCGAACTTATGCCCTATGTGTTGCGAGTCATATACGCTACCCAAAGGCCATTTAACTCTTTCCTTACCGCGCCATAGGTCGCCGATTATATACAACCTTTGTCCGTTAAGTTTAGAGACTGATTGATTTTTCTTCTCTAGAAACGATTCCCCAAACCAAATCTCGATGCATGTGTGCAGAGCCATCTTTTCGGGCTAACCTGCACTATTCATTTTCATTGCGGTGGCAGTCGCTAGATGGCACTACGCTTAGAAAAATACGTTGTCGCTAGTCGTCTGCGCATCCTACTGTGAGTCAATGTGGAGAGATGGACGTCAACCTCGAGCAGCGTGTAAACATAAAATTCTCTGTGAAAGTTAGCAACACGGCCACACAGACGTATGGGCTCCTTCGTGACGCTAACGGCAAAGAGACGTTATCGCGGGCGCGAGTTTTGGAGTCGCAAGGGGGGTTCGTTTCGGGGAGAACGTCGGTGGAAGACGACACAAGGCACGGGCACCCTTCAACCTCACGGAATGAAAACAACGTAGCTCGGATCAAGGAATTCGCACAGCAAGAGCCCACCATTACAGTCCGCATGCTATCAGATGCTCTCGACATTAGTGAGACATGCTACCAAATTTCGCATGACAACTTGGGGAAACGAAGGCTGAATGCCAGACTTGTGCCGCACTCCCTCACACCGGACCAGAAGGACACGCAGGAATCAGTGAGCGCTGATTTGCTCTTCGAGGCAGAGGAGGATGCTCCATTCGTCGACAGCATCATTTCTGAAGACGAAACATGGTGTTTTCAATACGATCTTTAAAAAAAAAATCAAAGCACCGAATGGTGCTCCACAAGCTCTCCGGCGTCGAGAAAGGTGCGGCGACAGAAGACCAAAACAAAAACGATGCTGATAGTTTTTTTTTTCGGTGCCAGAAGTGTCGTACACCACGAGTTCATCCCACAATGGCAGACGGTGAATAAGCAGTTTTATAACCGCGTACTCCAACAGATGCGTGATGCACTGCGACGCCATCGCCCTGACTTATGTGCATCTGAACAATGGAGCCTTCTCCATGATAACGCAAGCCGCACACTGCTCTCAGTGTGACAAAATTTCTCGCCAAGCACAGCATTACTGTACTTCCCCATCCGCCATACTCGCCTGACCTCTCCACATGGGATTTTTTTCTGTTTCCTCTTGTGAAGAGAGCCCTAAAAGGTCACTGGATGGGGAACGTAGAGGCCATTCAAGACGCCACGACAAAGTAGCTGACAACCCTGTCAAAAGAAATTTTTCCAACTGTTACCAAGACCTCAAGAAGCGTTGGAAGTTGTGTATAGACTGCAAGAGAGACTATTTCGAAGAGGTACTGAACAAATGATTTCAATGTTAATCGCAGTTTTTTTAATGGACCCAATTTCGGAACATTATGGACACAGGTTGTATGACCAACGTTTTGAACCTGCCGCAAGAAATTCAGTACGGCGCTCATGGACAAGCTGCGCCATCTAGCTTGTGCCTATAAAACTGTTTATGTCGAGCAAGAGCTCTACTACGCTAGTCCGAACCAGTTTCACTGCGTGTTGCCGGAGCCTCGACTGGAGTAGCCAGTGGTTAGCAATGGCATCCCTCCAGCCGCATCTGCGTCTAGAAACAGGTGTTCACTTCGCCGCAGCCTAGCTCCGCTGCAACGTGACTAAAATAGTATATGGGCGTGTACTAGTTAGTGTGGTTAACCATGACGCCATAGTATACTTCAGCATAAAACGTAAAAATGTCCACACGTAATACGTAATTGGAAAGAGGAAGTTTGGCCTAATTAACACTAATTAGACATCTTCACCATCACCATCAGCCTGACTACGCCCACTGCACGGCAAAGGCCTTTCCATGTCTCTCGAATTAACCCTGTACTTTTTCAGCTGCGCCCACCGTATCTCCGCACACTTAATCTCATCCACCCACCTAACTTTCTGCCGCCCCTGCTGCGCTTGCCTTCTCTTGGAATCCACTCCCGTTACCCTAAAAGACCAGCGGTTATCTTTCATTCAGATTACATGCCTTGCCTAAGCCCATTTCTTCTTCTTGATTTCGAGTGTGATGGGATTAACCAGCGTTTGTTCCTTCACCCACTCTGCCCGCTTCTGGTCTCTTCAAGTTACATCTTTTTTTTTCAGTTGCGGATAAGAGTAAATGCAGAATACCGAAATAATCTGCGATTCACTGATGGCATTGTCATGCTGAGTCACTCAGGAGGTGAACTGCAAATCTTGATCAATGAGTCAGACAGGCCGAGCAGAACGGCGGTTCTAAAAATTAACATGTGGAAAACCAAGTTAATGCTCAACAGTTTAGCAAGGGTACAGCAGTTCACAATTCGCAGCGAAGTGCTGGAAGTGGTAAAAGAATACGTCTACTTAGGGCAGATAGTGGCAGCGGACCCGGATCATGAGAGGGAAATAACTAAGAACAAGAAAAGGGTGGAGCGCATATGGCAGGTTATCTCCGATGATGAGTGGCAGTTTGCCTATATTTCTCAAGAGAAAAGTACACCACAGCGGTATCTTACCGGTTCTCACCTACGGGGCAAAAACATTGAGGCTAACGAAAAGGGTTCATCTAAAGTAGAATGCTGCGAGCCATGGAGAGAAAAAGATAGGTAAGTGGTGTAGTATATCAGAATGCAGGTAAGATGTGCTATCAGGCTGGTTAACTAATGCTGAATAGTTAGTTTTTTCAACTATTACTGTTAGGCTTCTCAATAAAGAGAGGCATGTAGCCCACCATAAGTGATATCCACATCAGTTTTCAGATTTCGAAAACGCGGATACCCTTGGCGCTGTGGTACAGCAAATTTTGTCAAATTTTGGTCCAGCAGCATCGCGCCAAAATACGTGCTTTCGAGAAGCTTGCAGGAAAACCAACCTCTCAAGTGTAGGCGACTCTTCAAAACGGCCAAATATTGTTCTCAACAGCACCGATTTTCACGACATTGCGGCTGCGCCCCTAGCTATTCCGCAATCATCAGGAGTAGTAAGACAAAATAACAATGTCTGGTACACACAAGAAAACAGTAGCAAAAAAGAAATAAAACAAACTCTGAGCAATTTCCGTGGATACCCAACACTCGAAAACCTCAAAAGTTATGAAAGGGCAACAGCAAAATTCCCTGCACATTGGTCGCGACGCTAAAAAAAAAGCTTACAAGAAAAACGATATATTGCCACGAACGTGCATCCGCGCACCGTAATTCTTGCCGTACACATTCCGAGCGGCGTAACCACGTGGCCACCAGCCGTACGTATCTGTGACCCTGCCCACGGCATCATAACTTTCTTCAGCACCTTAGCCATCCTACCGCTCATTATCGAGTAGTCCGCACCCGTATCCACTAGTGCGCTAACCTCCTTAGAGTCAATCAGCACGGGTATGTCAAGGGAGACCTTGGTCTTACCAGACCCAGTCGTCGGCGCCGTCTTCGTCGTCGTCGTCGTCGTCATCGGTATCGTGGTCGTCGATTCGGGAAGGGTCAGTCGGCGCGTCAGTGGAAGCTTTTCGGCAATACGGCGTTCGGCGGCCTCGCCTCCAAAGGTCGCCTGTTCTAGTTTTCCCGGTGCGGGCTCGAGGACCCACGCTGTGCACCTGGTCCATAACCGGACTGACGAGGAGAAGGATGGCGAGGTGAGGGCGATCGGGACGTTCGGCGCGGAGGAGGTGGTGAACCACGCCGGCGGGTGACGTATTCGTCAAACTCCTGAGGCTGTTCGGCATGCCGCGGACGGGGACTACCTGCAGACAAGCCTCGCAATCCCAGAGGTCGATATGGACACCGCCGGAAGATGTGACCGGCCTCGCCACAATGGTAACACAGGGGACGTCGGTCTGGCGCACGCCAAATATCGGTCTTCCTCGGCGCCTGTCCTCGAGCTTGCCAGTAGGGAACCGGCTGCTCGGCGTGTACTGCGACTACCGAAGGGGCATACGGTGGCGCGCAGGGAACCGGCGCAGGACGGCGCAGCACGTCCGCATACGTCGCTGGCGGCCAAGCAGCTGGCTGTGGTGGCGGCTCTACTGGAGCGACGGGCGATCTGAGAGCCTGCTGAACTTCCTCCCGAATGGCGCTAGTCAGAGAGTCCACAGGAAAAATCCCCTGAAGTTTCTGCAGCTCCTCACGGACCACAGAACGCACGATGTCCCGAAGGGAGCTTGTATTGGCCCCCGAAGCAGCATCCAGGGGGTGTAGAGCCGAGATAGGGTTTAGCTGCCGGTCGTAGAAATTGTACCGTTGCTGGAGCGCCCTCTCCATGAGCACAGCCCCGGAGAGGAACTCGGCGACTGTTCTGGGCGGGCTTCGCACAAGACCGCAGAACAATTGCTCTTTCACCCCCCGCAGGGGGGCGCCTGCAGCTTGCAGGCGTCGCGACGGTGAGTGGCGACACCGCGGGTTCCCGAGCATCCGCAGGGACATCTCCGCAAGGGGATGATGGTGAACTGTGCATCACCATGGACCCGAGCACCCACGCCTCGCCGTGCGTGGCATCGCCGTGTCCGGGGAAAAGGGGATCCTGGTGGTTGAGCCGATGCCGAGCGTTTGGACCCTTAAGGCCCATCGGCGGAGGCAACACACCACTTTGGCCCCAGCTTCCTGTAGACGGCACCTCCGGCCTGACCCGACAAGGGGAAATCGGCAGTCGTCTTTTCCTTATCCTCCCCTCCATCTTTTACTTTCCTATCATCTTTCTTACAACTCTCCTGTCTCCTCCTCCTTCCTTGGTTTTTCCTTTTTCCTGGCGGCTAGGGTTAACCCTGTGTGGCGAACTATCCTGGGTTTCGTCATATTCGGTTATAGCAATGGTGTACAGCTGGCGTGGGCAGGACTTGTTTTCAAGTTCCTGTCCAGTCCCCTAGTTGGGCTCCATGGTGGGTGGCTGGCACCAAGGCCGAAGAACAAAATTTTTTATGGCTTCCTCCCTGCTTAATAATGATCGCCTTCTGAAAAGAGGGCGGACCGATGTCACAACACAGTTTTTCAGCAAAAAGAAGACAACTTTTCCGAAGTACCACATCGTCCACAGTAAAGAAACAGAAAAGCCAGCCAGACAAATATCCCCGTTCCTTGTTTCAAGAGTTCTTACAGAATCCCTGGGCCCTCAGTACAAAGTCACAAAGTTGGCTTGTGGTGACCTCCTCCTCGAACTGCTCGACATAACTCAGATTTCAAAGCTTGCAAACATTGAAACTTTTGGCGATATTCCTGTCTCTGTTACACCGCACAGATCATTGAACACAGTACGTGGTGTTATCTCAGATAATGATTTCCTGCACCTAACAGAGGAAGAGATGCTTGAAGGACTGAACCCTCAGAATGTTACCAACGTCCACAGAATTACAATCCGCAAAGACAACAAAGAGATTCCGACAAAACACCTGGTCCTGACGTTTGCCTCATGCACCCTACCCGAGTAAATCGAGGTAGGCTATGCAAAAATCTCCGTTCGCCCTTATATCCCCAACCCTAGACGCTGTTTCAAATACCAGAAGTTCGGTCACGGCTCCCAGAGCTGCCGCGGTCGCAACACCTGTGCTAAATGTGCCTCCAATGACCACCAATCAGACGTCTGCGACGCCGCGCCACGCTGTGCAAACTGCGAAGGCGAGCACGCTGCTTACTCAAGGTCTTGTCCTGCCTGGAAAAAAGAAAAGGAAATCATTACAATAAAGACAAAAGATAATATCACTTTTAAAGAGGCAAGAAAGCGATATGCAATGTCGCAAGGCACTTTCTCCTTAACACCCCACACAAACTTCGCCGATGTGGTGCGCGGGCGCGGCGCATCACACCGGTCTCAGGCACCTGCCCAGTTCACACCTAGTGAGGCTGAGGCAGGGCCATCCGCGCCCCTGGCAGATGCAGCGAGAGCTGCTATGCCACCCCCAACAACGGGCCGGCCGTCCTCCAAGTCGGCAGCCCGCAAGGCTTCCACCGTTCGGGAGAAGTCTACCACCCCCCTGCCCGCGGGTTCCCCGCGGAACTCCAGCGTCTCCATGGAGGCGATGGATACAAGTCAAAGCTCGCCTCGGTCGCAACGGCGGCGGGGCTCTCTTGACCGGAAAAAAGAGAAAACCACGATAACAGGCCCTCAACAAGGAGGGACCTGAGGTCTCAAAACACTCCTCCTTAAAATAATCATGGCGTTCCTTATCCACTGGAACTGCCGTGGAATTTTAAATAACTACAGCGATGCAACAGATCTCTTACGCTCTATGTCTCCTGTAGCACTGTGCCTTCAGGAGACCAATTTGGGACCTTTACAAAAAAATATTTTTAAGAATTATAAAGTCTTTCGCCGTGACCGTGAGCAGGCAGATAGGCTCTCTGGAGGTGTTGCTGTCGTTGTTAAGAGCGGTGTTGCAACACGTGAAATCCTGCTGCAGACGAATTATGAAGCCATTGCAGTCACCGTCATTAGCTTTAAAACAATTACCATATGTTCAGTATACCTTCAGCCACACCTCACAGTAACACTTCATGACCTAGAATCACTTTTTAATCAGCTACCAGAGCCATATCTGGTAGTTGGAGATTTTAATGCACACTCCCCCTTCTGGGGGGGGGGGGGTGAACAGACAGACACTAGGGGCCGTATATTAGAAGATTTTATTCTGTGCAATAATGTTTGCCTACTCAATACAGGCAAACCCACATATTGCTCTCCAGCCTCAGGAAAAATGAGTTGCATAGATTTATCTTTTAGCTCTTCTTCCGTTTTTACCGATTTTAAGTGGGATGTTCTCGATAACCCGTACGGAAGCGATCATCTTCCGGTAGTGATTAACTTTTCATCGCCACCATCAGTCATCCCTAGTAAACAACGCCGTTGGAAACTACACCTAGCCGACTGGCAACTATTTAGAGAAAAGGCTAGCCTGGAGAAATTATTTTCAAACAGTCTTAACGTTGACGAACTGAATGAAATTTTTACAAGCTGCATTATTGATGCTGCGTGCCAAGCTATTCCTCAATCGTCAGGAATAGTACGACAAAACAACAAGGTATGGTACACGCAGGAATGCCGGGAAGCAAAAAAGAAGCAAAATAAAGCTTGGGGAGTTTTTCGAAGATACCCAACTCAAGATAACCTCATCAACTTTAAAAAGACGAGAGCAAAAGCTCGGTACATCCGCCGAAATGCCGAAAGAACATCATGGAGAAGCTACGTATCATGCATAAATAGTTCAGTTACGTCGAAAAAATGTGGGAACAAGTCCACAAGTTTAACGGAAGCTTTTCTCCTTACACAATTCCTTTCTTAACAGCTCCAGGTACACAGCCAAATATAGAGGAACAGGCAAACATCTTGGGAGAACATTTCTCAAACATTTCTAGTTCTTCACACTACACAGAAACATTTTTAAAGCATAAACATGCAGTGGAGAAACATAGACTTCCAACAACGGGTTGCACAAAAGAACCGTACAATGGTTTAATAACACTCCAAGAAATAAACGAAGTTCTCTCGGCCGGAAAAAAAGACGGCACCTGGCCCTGACAATATACATTACGAAATGCTAGCACATCTTTCCCAGCCATCTGTGGAGGCGCTCTTGAAGTTTTTTAACCAAGTGTGGGTGCTCGGAAGATTGCCGAAAGCCTGGAAGAAAGCAGTTATTGTACCATTCCTGAAATCTGGAAAACAACCAACATCCCCTACAAGTTACAGGCCGATAGCCCTTACCAGCTGCCTTGCCAAATCATTCGAAACTGTGCTGAATAAAAGACTAACTTTTCTGATTGAATCTCTTGAACTTATTGACATCCATCAGTGCGGTTTTAAGAAAGCATGCTCAACAACAGACCACTTAACTCGCCTGGAAAATACTGTCCGAGAGGCTTTTATACACAGACAGCACTGTCTTGCCGTCTTTTTTGACCTCGAGAAAGCATACGACACCACCTGGAGGTTCGGCATCCTTCGTGACTTAGCAGATCTTGGCATCCGTGGCAGGATGTTGAACTGCCTGAAGGACTTCCTTTCCGACCGCTCATTTCAAGTGCGCCTAGGATCAACCCTGTCCAGGGGCTTCGTTCAAGAGAACGGGGTTCCTCAGGGGTGTATTTTGAGCACGACATTGTTTGTTACAAAAGTAAATTCCATAGCCAAAGTAATACCGAAGGCCATTATGTATTCCGTCTATGTTGACGATCTGCAAATAGCCTGCACATCCTCAAACCTGGTAACATGCGAGAGACAAATACAGCTGACAATAGATAAACTGGTGACCTGGGCAGACGAGAACGGTTTCCGGTTTTCCACACAGAAAACCATGGCCATTCTTTTCTCTATTAAGCGAGGCTTACAGGCCGACCCATTTACACACCTGAACAAAACACAGCTACCGGTGAAAAATGAGCACAAATTCCCAGGCGTAACCTTTGACAAAAAGCTCACTTTCCTGCCTCATATAAATGCACTGAAAACGAAAGCCTCCCGATTCCTCAACATACTCAAAGTACTGTCACGAAAACATTGGGGTGCCGACAGGACATGCCTTCTAAAAATTTACCGCTCTGTAGTACGCTCTACCCTTGATTATGGATGTATAGTGTATGGGTCAGCGAGACCATCATACCTTAAACGACTAGATACAGTGCATAACTTGGGTTTGCGTCTCTCCACTGGTGCTTACAGGACATCACCCATTAACAGCCTTTATGTAGAAACCAACGAACCGTCACTCGAGGACCGAAGAACCATGCTCACGTGCTCGTACGTTTTAAAAATCCGCTCGCTTCCCAAACACCTATGTTACCCCATAGTCACAAAATGCCCATCAAGAACACTTTTTAACAACAATCCTGAAGCTATCAGGCCACTCCTCCTGCGTTTTGAAGAAATGTGTCAAAACCTCGGAGTACTGGACACATTACCTGCCATTGCTCGAAGACGAGCTCCACTGCCTCTATGGCACAATTTTCCGGCAATCTGGGATTTTACCCTTACGCAGTTCCAAAAAAAAACAAACTCCAGAACAACATATAGTACAGGAATTCCTTGCACTTGAAGAAAAATACAGTAGTTTTACGGACTTTTACACTGACGGTTCAAAAACGAATGTTTACGTAGGAAGCGCAGTGGTGCGAGGAAATTCGGAGACAGCAATGCGACTTCCACAGTGCGCATCCATCTTCAGCGCAGAATGTTACGCAGTATGTGTGGCAACAAAAAAAATACTAAACGAGAACCTCAAAAACACTATTATTTACACAGACTCTTTAAGTGTACTTACAGCCCTCCACTCTAGAAACGCAACCACTCCCATACTTGGGGACATCATACACAACATTGTAACAGCAACAGCTCGAGGACAGAACATTAAACTCTGCTGGGTCCCGAGCCACGTCGGAATAAAAGGAAATGAGAGAGCAGATTTGTGTGCCGCTCAAGCTCGGGGCGAGGAAATAAAAAAAGTAGATATACCCTTTAATGACTGTATGAAATTAGTTCAACAGAAATTAAGACAAAAATCGCAGTCGCGTTGGAACAGCGAAGTGAATAATAAACTGCACTTTGTAAAACCAGTTTTGGGTGAATTTAAGTCATGTGTGCACCAGGAACGTTTTAAAGAAGTGGTTTTATGCCGTCTGCGAATTGGCCACACGCACCTCACGCACAACTTCCTGCTAACAAAACAAGATAAACCTGGTTGCGAGGAATGCGGAGAAGAACTTACTGTTAACCACATTTTATTCTCATGTGTGAAACTAGAAAAACTAAGAAAAAAGTACTTCACTCAATTTTATCATGAATACATTCCTTTTCACCCAACATTGCTCTTAGCTGATAATGCCATTGTTAACATACCCTCAGTTTTTAGCTTTTTAAAAGCAGCGGGCGTCCTCGAAAAACTAATTTTTGAACCACTGGTTCACTTTATTACATGATACACCTCAGGCACTTTCTCATTCCTGAGAAGTAGGCTGAGGCTTTTTATTTGATTGGTTGGGAGCCTCAGGATCCTTGCCTAGCCAAGGATAGCCGCTAAGGCTGCCTGACCTTCTTTAAGGCTTTTACCATTAGCGATTTCCAAATTTCTTCTCTTCTTTTACTAGGCAGCACAATGTTTTTAGGTCATCTACGCCATCAGCATTTTTTGATATTCGTAAACATTCTACAGAAAGCCAATTCTACACCTTGAGTTTGGCGCATGATGGCCTTAGCTGCCTATGTGCCATAAAACCCAACACACAACAACAACATTCTCTTGTGCAAAACTCGAAAAACTAAGAAATAAGCACTTTACGAAGTTTTATAATGAATACATTCCTTTACACCCAGCGCTGCTTTTAGGCGAAAATGCCATTGTTAACATATCTTCCGTTTCTAGCTTTTTAAAAGAAGCAGATGTTCTTCAGGAACTGTAAACTTTGATCCACAGCTTTGCTTTAAAATATGACGCATTTCAGCCATTTTCTCATTCCATGAGAAGAGGGCTGAGGAGGTTATTTGAATGGTTGGGAGCCTCAGGATCCTTGCCCAGCCAAGGATGGCTACTGAGGTTATCTGACCTTCTTGAAAGCGTTTATTTTTAGACATTTATAAAATTTCTTCTTTCTCTTATTACTACCAGAACGAAATAGCAATTTAAGTCCTCTACACAACCATGTTTCCTCCCACCTACAGAAAAGTGTTCATATACTTTGAGCATGGCGCATGATAGCCTTAGCTGCTTATGTGCCATTAAACCCAACACAACACAAATTGCTCTTTCACGCCTCTCATCAGGTGTCTGAGCTTTTTCTCTTCCGTCATGGTCGGGTCCGCTCGGTTGCAGAGGCGCGTCACTTCCTCCACGTACATCGCTACGTTCTCGTTTGGTAGCTGAATGCGAGCGGTCAATTCACGCTCGGCCTGTTCACGGCGATCGCTGCTGGTGTAAGTCTCCAATCGTTGGCGACGAAAGTCCTGCCACGTCGTTAGACTCGTCTCGCGGTTTTCGTACCAGATCCGAGCGGCGTCTTCTAAGCTGAAGTAAACGTTCCGGATCTTAGCACTGTCGTCCCAGCCGTTGAAACGCGCAACGCGCTCGAACTGATCAAGCCAGTCTTGGGCGTCCTCCGAGTATCCGCCGTGAAAGGGCTTCGGGATCCGGGGATTTTGCAGGCTCACAAAAGAAGCAGGTATGAACGGGGCGCTGTCTGACCTTGCTGCCGTGGTCGTAGCCATGGGTGCGCTCTCTTGAGGCTGGAGTCCGAATTCTGGAGACAATCCGCGGAGCCTGCGGCTGACACGATGGACGGGGGTTCGCACAATAGGCACCGGGCTTGTGCTTCGGCTCTCCGAGGAAGGATGGAGCATCAGCCGAGAATACCCAAGCGACCTCCACCAGATGTCACAGGCCAGACGGAGAACAGTCGTAGGCGTAGAGGGGGACCGCAGAACGGCCGAGGTTTTTAATCGCCCAGAACAGAGCCAGCTCGAGCGCGCCTCACGCGAACGCGACCACTTCGTCCTCGTCACGGCTTAGCGCGCAGGTAGCTCGAGCCAGGTCCGTGGCAATATCATCTATAAATGGCTGTTACATCAAAACAAATGTGGGAACGAGGTCGTGAACTTAATGGTGGCTTTGCTCCTTACACAGTTCCTTTTCTGGCAGCTCTTAGTACACAAGAAAGCATTAGCGAGCAAGCATGCATACTAGAGAAACATTTCTCTACAGATTCTAGTTCCTCACACTACACGCAGTCATTCTTAAAGCAAAAAAACACAACTAAAAGCAACGACTGCTGACAAGTGGCAAAAACGAACCTTACAACAGCTTAATTACAGTACAAACAGTCCATACAGTACAGTCCAATGGCAAACTGCAAGCGCCCGGCCCTAAAGAATTACATATTGAAATGCTGGCCCACCTCTCTGAAGCTGCTGTAGATGATCTGCTGAAATTCTTTAACGAAATATTTCAATCTGAAAAAATACCAGGTTTGTAAAAAGGCCATTATAGTGCTGTGCCTGAAATCCGGAAAACCACCAACCTCTTCTCGCAGTTTATTACAGGCTGACAGCACTCACGAGTTGTCTCGCCAAATCTTTCGAAAATGTGTTGAATAACAGGTTAATGTATACCCTCAAATCCCGTCAACTTAAGCATTTTGATCAATTGACCACGTCGTCCGCTTTGAACACAGCCCGAGAAGCGTTCATACACGAACAATATTGTCTGGCTGTTTTTTTTGGTATGGAGCAGGCTTACTATACCACATGGGGGCTTGGGATTTTCCGCAATTTGGCAGAACTAGATATCCGCGGAATGGTGCTGAACTACTTGAAAGATTTCCTGCCTGACCTTTCATTTCCTGTGCGCTTGTGTTCAACAATTGCTAGAAAACTCATGCAAGTGAGAATTTTAAGTACAACACTGTCATAAAAATGAAGATAATAGCAAAGGTAATTCCAAAGTCCGCTATGTAGTCTGTATATGCTGATTACCTTCGAACTGCATGCACATGTTGCAGTTTATCAACTTGAGAGAGACAGACGCAACTCACACTGAACAAAGTAGCAATTTGGGCAGACAGAAATGCATTTAGGTTTTATCCACAAAAAGTTTGTTCTTTTCCCGCTCAAAAGAGGCTTGTAGATTAATCCCACCCTGGACCTAAATCAAATTGTACTCCCAGTAAAACAAGGGCATAAATTTCTAGGCACACCTTTTCATCGAGAGCTCACATTGTTACGCATACAAAAACTTCCAAAAGAAGCCTTCTCTCTCCTGGAATATACTCAGTTACCTCACGAAAACCCTGGGGATCCGATAGAACATTTAGTTTACAAATATGCCGCTTTGTAGTGTGCTCCACATTAGATTATGGATGCATTGTGTATGGGTCTGAGAGACAGCCATAATTTCAAAAAACTGTGACCTGTACAAAACCTAGGTCTGCGTCTCTCAACTGACGCATGCAGAACATCCCCCGTGAATAGTAATGTAGAAACAAATGACTCATTCCTAGGAAACTGAACAATGCTCACGTGTGCAAACTTACTGAAAAAAATTGGCACTGGCTCAGCTCGGATAGGCCAGGGTATACGTTAGCGAAAGGTACGTCTCCCTGGTTGATCTTTACCGGAAACTCGAGTGGTGTGATCAGTCACAAGACGGGCCTTCGTATCCTCTTCTATTGGATCCTGTTGACTGACGCCTTCCATAGGCTCTGTCTCGGCGGCTATGTGCCGTCTGTTACGCTCGGCAGTCTGGAATCTCCGTTTGGCAAGGCGTTCCTCTCTCTGTTCAGGCGTCTCCGCTGCTCTCTTCGCCTTCTGACACTCATTCTCTTTGTTGAGTAGCCAAATGACAGCCGACAAGCTCCGTATCGGAAGAGTTAATCTTCTCTTGTCTCTACCGCTGTTTAGCAGCGGCTGGGCTCTCCTCTGCATGCATGTGAAACGTTGTGATACAGACGCCCATTACACCCCCCCTTTTATACGCAATGCTGAGCATGCGACGGGCGGTTCCAGTGGTAGAGCGGCGCGCGGCGAGGCGGGGACGAAGACAGCGGCGCAGCTGTTTGGTCTCTGGTTACCATGGTATCGGCGCATGCGCACAACTGCTCATCCGTGTGACGTCACGTTAGGCTCTGACGGTGGAGCGGGCGCGCGGCCACGGCGATGGCGAAGCGCACGCCGCTCCTTACTCCTCTCCCGTTGCCATGATAACGGCGCATGCGCGCAACTGGCCTCTCCCATGCACCGCGAAATGCTCGACTGGTAGACTAGTGTAGCTCTCGCTACAAAAAACTACAGAGAATGTCTACTACATTCCAATCACTGCGGAAGCACATATTTTTGATACGTAGAAGACAACCATGAGCAGGCAGTGCCGCGGGACTGAGCGCTCCCGCTAGGCCGGCTGCGGACATGCGAGAGACGATTTTGCTTGGGTCAGTACCACCGGATTAAAGCCACGAAGAAGACGACTAAGAGCGGGCAGTTCCGCGGGTCGGAGCTTTCTCGCTATGCGAGCAGACGACGCTAGCAGCCGACGGATGATTTTGCTCGGTTTTGGTACCCATCAGATTAGTGTTTGCGCACTAATAATATCCCTACCAAAATACATTTGTTACCCCAGAGTTACCAAGTCCACATCTAAAGTACTGTCCAATAATAAACCATAATCAATCAGGCCTTTTCCATTAACCTTTAAGCCCGTGTAACACTGCGGAAACACAACAGGGAAATCAACAAAACACGTTCGCTACAGCGAGCTGTCAACAGGTCGCCTAACCAACTAGTTCCACAACTTCTTGTCACACTGCATGAACGGAACAGAAACAAGACGGGTTGCTGAGGTGTTGCCTCGGAATGACATCTTTTGGGAACCAGAACAACAAACAATCAGCGTTCGCGGACCCGGTATGCCCTGTTCGCCGGCCGGGCGAATTTTTTGGAGACACCGCACCAACCAAAGCAAGCACTTTGCAGTGATTTACCGCATTTGTGCCTTTCGTGCTAGGAAACATTATTTGCAAAGTGCAAAAAATAGCGTTTCCTTTCATCACAATGCTGTCCGCCGCGGTACGGCATCTTGTAGGCGGGCGCATAACAACGGGCAGGCTGTCTTGGCCACCGCCAGCTAGATGATTCGGCCGCCGCGGAGAAGCACGTTTCCTACGATCCCCGTCGCATTCTAGTGATCAAGCGTGCACTTCTAACGAACGCGCTTTGTATAAAGACTGCCTCCGCCGTGAGCTCCAGCAGTATCTTGACGGGGTCGTGTGCGATAACCACTCGTGCACTAGCCGGCAGACGAGTGTACCAGTTGCTCGCGTGAACATGGCGCCGTCGTTCTCGCGCCCCGAGGAACGTGACCTAGTCTCGATGTTTGAACAGACCCAAAATCACACAGACCCACAGTATTATCTGCGTGATAGCAATTATTCTTCGTTTCAAGAGGTCGCTAGTTGGGACCGGATATGACAAGTGAGCGCAAGCTATCTGTCCGGCTATTCTTGAACTTGAGATGAATAGGAAAGCAGTGCTGCCTTTTTTTCTTTCAAATAGAAATGAGAATAATTTTACTGGGTTCCCTATTCATTGCAAGTATGATGCGTATAAATCTGCATTATTTTAGTACTCTGGCAGGAACAACCTCGATGAATCTGCAGAGATTGTGGCGTGATGTGTATTGATGTGTATTAATAGTGATACGTCTTATTATTATACTTCAATTGGGCAGGAAGCTGGCCGGGGTGGTATTTCAATGTAGAACAAACAGCTCAAAATACAATATGCGTACAAGTAGGCACAGGACACAGAAAGTGGACGCATGTAGCCCGCGTTTTAATTCTCTCGCCTAAAGTTTTCGAGAGCGCCTTGCTCAGACGCCCTTCGCAGCCAGTTCATCATCCATTTGGAGCATGGTTTCTTCTGCGGTGTAGGCTCGTCGTCCGGGTCAGGAGCCGCGCATGGTGATATTTCCTCCTACATTCTGCGGAACCACAAGCAGCTACGGCAGCGCAAGGTGTCTGCAGTTTCCGCGGCTGTGCACACGCAGCAATCACGGACGGAAGAGAGCACGCGAGCAAGGGCAGAGATGAGGCGGGCAATGCGACGGAACTAGTTTTGCCTGGTGTGACACAGTTTCTGAACAAGTGGCGTACATGCAGGCGACATATGCTGGCGGGCAACAGCGACACGTTTCCTAATTTTTCGTGTTGACGTGGTGTGACAGGATCGCCAACCCGACGAAACCCCTGTTTTGTCAGACAGGTTGGTCCACTGTTTCCGCAGTGTGACTCGGCCTTTAAGATACACGTCGTAGACTAGGAATACAAGATGCCCTACCTCAACTTGCCTCAAGACATGATCCATTGCCGGCATGGTGCAGCCTTCCCGCTGCCTGTGACTTCACGCTAACACGCTGTCGTAAAAGCCAAACACCGCGTGAACACATACAAGAATATCTGGCTCTGAAAGAAAAATATGCAAGCTACATGGGCTTCTACACAGATGACTCAAAATCAACGCACGTCGGAAGTGTATTAGTGCAGGGCAAATGAGAAAAAACAAGACGGCCAAGTTATGTATCATTCTTTAGTGACGAATATTATGCAGTGTGTATGACTTTGTGCAAAATAAGAAATGAGAACATCGAAACAGCGCAATTTAAACTGAATCCGTGAGCCGGCTCACAGCGCTGGAGTCAAAAATATGCATCTGAGCCCTTGGCAGTAAGCGTCATACACAACGTAGAAAACATCACAACACAAGGACGTATGATAAGGTCCTGCTGGGCCCCGAGCCACGTCAGAATAGAGGGTAACGAGAAAGCGGACTCATGTGCTACACGATCTCGCAGTGGTGAAATCGAACATGTGAACATACCTCATAAAGCCTGCATGAAGTTGATACATAATAAATTAAAGAAAAAATGGCATAAGGAGCGGGATAATAAATTTAACAAGCTACACTTCGTAAAAGCCTCCTTGGAAGATTGGAAGTCATGCAAGCGTAAGGAACTTTTCATGGAATTAATTTGATGTCTTCGCCTTGGACGCCCACAATTGACACATTTTCTGTTGACAAAGCAAGACAAACCCTTATGTGAAAAATGTGGAGACGAACTCGCAGTAAACTACGTGTTTTCCTCGTGCACAAAACTTACACGCGAAGAAAAAATTTTCCTCCATTTTACAATGAACACAATCCTTTTCACTCAATGTTGCTCTTGGGTGCAAATGCACTTGTTCTCTTGTCACGTGTGTTTAAGTTTTTAAAGACACCGAGTGTATTAAACGAATTATAGATTTGATTAATCATAGACAATTTATAAACACTTGTTAACCACACCTCAGCCACCTTGTCATTGCCAAGAAGGTTGAGGTCTTATCTTAATTTGCTGGGAGCCCAGAAATACTTGCCCAGCAAAGGATAGCCTCTAGTACTGTTAGGCATTACTAAAATGTTTGTGCTTTGTCATCACAAGCTATGCCAACAAACGTTGTGGCCCTTTACACTACAATCGTTTTTTTTTTCATTTTCATAAAGATTTTAAGGAAAAAAACCACTTCTATTCCTTGAACTTTGCCCACGATATCCTCATATGCTTATCGCCACTAAACCTAACAGAAACTAACAAGAGCCCCTTCCCCTCTCTCCAAGTGTGAAATAGCAGACCAGAGACTATAACTCCGGCCGACCTCTCCATCCTTCCGCACATTTTTTCTCTCTAGACTCTCATGGCTGCCCACACTGTCATAATTATGCCTCTGTGAACGCTTCTTATTGCAGGGCCGCTCACGCGCTCCGCACACGAAAACTCCGAGGGCACATGGCGAGGGCTCGCTCGGCCAGGGCCCACAAACGCTTTGCTGTTCCGGTCATCTTGTACGACGGGAAGGTACTACGCAGTTTTTGTGCATGAGTATGCGGTCGTTCAGGAGACTTTGGCAGAATAAATCTCCTACGACATGCCCTTTCGCTTTGGGTGCACTAACATCAAGCAGCACTGGCATTCTACGCCACTTCATGCATGAAGATTTCACGTACGCATGTGCACCGATCTTTCCTCAAATGCTTTAATCCGAACACGCCATATATTTTTTCTTGTAAATAGTGTATACTGCCGCCATAATCCTATAATTTCTCCAGCCGCCGCTGTGGCCGAATGGTTATGGCGCTCGGCTGTTGACCCGAAATACGCGGGTTAGATCCCAGCCGCGGCGGTTCAAATTCGATGAAGGAGAAATTCTAGAGTCCTGTGTACTGTGCGATGTCAGTGCACATTAAAGAACCCCAGGTGGTAGAAATTTCCGGAGCTCTTCACTACGGCGTCTCTCAAAGCCTGTGAGTCGTTTTGGGACGTGAAACCCCCTAAACTATAAACTATGATTTTCCCGGTCATCCCCCTCTTTCTTTCCACTTCACTCTCTTCTCCCTGTCCATACTCACGCTAAGCACAGCTCAGGTGCTTCAGGTTATGATGACAGATGCAGCGGCTAGCAACATCTTTTTACTTGCGCGATTATTTTATTAAATAAACCACTAATAATTTCCATGCGCGCTGCAAGAGGGACTTAAGCTGCATTAGATCCGTCTTCGCTATCCAATACTGTGGCTTTAAAAAAATTGCGAGGCAGGGGGAAGCAGTTAAAGCGAAAGAGGTACACATGGTTCGTGCATTTTTCATGCAAATGTAATGAGTGAGTGTATGTTATTCTCAAAGCTTGAGAAAGTGCTGCCTTGTGGTTCACCCCTTGGTCTACACAGGGATATGCTGCACTGAGAGTCGACCTCCGTGATATCCATGCCATGGTGAAAAATATTTCGTGGGCGTGACGACGACAGCTAACGTGGCCGACGTGCTCGTGGGAGCTTAAGAACTGAAAAAATGGGTTAAACCGCAAGTGGTCAACGTCGCTAAAATTTCATGGGAGTAGGGTTCAGAATTACTAGCAGAAAAAGAAAATCTATGCATTACTCTTGAGACCTGGGTCTCAATTTCTAGAAACAAATTGTACTCTAATGATATTGTCTGGACGTAAAAATCAAGTTTTCTGATACGTGAAATACCTACTGATAACAATATTAGATATGTGCACAGTTCAATAAAAAGCGTCATTACTTCTGCTAAATTGTATTGTTCTTTGTCGAGTGAAGGAAATGACCACACCAGGGACCAAGCAAACGCTTATTTTTCTCGTGGAAGCGGGTGACGTGCGAAACCGAGAAAAAAATAAAATTAGGCAAGGACTATATCAAGACACTTATTTACTAAGCTCAGTGTTTTAGAGCAGAAGCTCTACTCGTCCGATGCAAAAACTCACGGTCACTTTGCTCCGAAGAATGACCTTAAGGCGGTGGAGTTGGGATGTGGCTGTGACGTCATACCATGTGACTCGCCGCACCTTGGCGCCGCTGCGGTGATCCAGGCCTGCAATGTTCCCTCGCCTTCCCAACTGCGTTCATCTTCGTGATTCAACGCTCACCCCGCAATTGCGCTGAATCACATGAATCATCGTTCATCTGATAAGATAAAAAGCACGAGGCCTGGCGTTCGCAGATAGCCATGGAGAAGTCGCGCGCTTGAACCAGCGCTTCGGCTGTGTATCGTAGATGGCTGATTGAATCTGATGAACCTTATGATCATGTCTTCTCTTTAATCAAGCAACAACCAAGCAAGAGAGAGAGAGACGAACGAAAAGGCAGAGAGGTTAACTACCAAGTATTAATATGCCTCGAGCCTCCCTTTCTAATTAAACAGCTCATTCATTCATTTATATGCAATAAAATTAAACCACAGCAAACCGTGTCTGACCATGCCCAATCAAGCTTCCGCTCTGTAAACTAAGTTCCGCTGGGTTGAACCCTGCAGCCAATTTTTTTTTCTTTGAGAATATTTACTGAGAGCGCTAACATCAAAAAAGCACCGCAGGTGCTGTGTACGGGGTGCTCAGTTTTCTAAAACAAAGAAATCACTGCCACTCATAGCTGCGAGATCGCTGTGTGCGCTTTTGTATGTACAGGAAGCGGCAATATTACCGATGACTGGCACGCGACTGGCGCGCAATGAACTTTCTTATTTCTTCCCTGAAGCTTATCGGTCTTGTGGGTATTACTTATCCAAACGAAAGCTATATAGAACAAAGAAAATGTGCTTGCCACTCGCGCCTAAGCGTGCGAGTTGCCTTCTACATTGCTGCTACCTTTACTGTGTCTGGGCGGTGAAGGGCAAAAGTCATGTTCTTCGTAGTAGCTGAGTGGGCTCTGTCGCTCGCCTGGAGGGCGCACGTTTGCAATCCTCTATATGGGGCCGACATTCAGGCTGAAGTGCAAAAAAGCTTTGGCACCGAGAATTCTGTAAACGTTAAACAAATGGAAGGCTCTTTCTGTTGCGTGCCGGCTACTCTGCGCACAAATTAAATCCATAGCATTACATTATCTAAGGACGAAGTTAAAACTTAGCGAGATAAAACATCCAAACGTTTCCAAACCGCCAACGCTCAGCTCTACGATATACAGCCTATGGCAGCTCAAATGTAAATATAATTTAGTTTTAGGCAATCGCCTCTTATTTTCATGTTTCTTTGCTGGAGCAGTAGCCAGACCCTTTTCGCAGTGCGTACCAGTGCTGTTCAAACTTGTGGGTTGGTGACTGCGAGCGGTTGGACACAGTGAGAGATCACTGCTGATTTTTGCATCTTCTTATCCGCCGACCTCACCCTTTAGCTCCACTGAGGCTAAAGAAGCGACCGCAACAGCTCCTCCGCACCTCCTACTCTGTCTCCTCCACCCCACTTCAATCTTCTAACCCCTGTTCTCTCAGTGTGCCCTAGGCCGCAACCTGGTCATATGGCTATGCAGTGATATTCTTGACGGCTCCTACTCCTTGGCCCAAACGTCCTTTATCTCTATGGTTCGCCTAGACAACATTTTCCTTGGTCAGTCGGACATTCGTTATGTTAATAAAAATAAAAATAATAATAATAATAATAATAATAATAATAATAATAATAATAATAATAATAATAATAATAATAATAATAATCCCCTGTCTACGCACTAACGTCACACAGGCTTAATCTAATCTGAGGAGAAATGAAAAGGCCCGAAGGCAATGATATAATTTTACCACCCATAGGTGGAGAAAATGAAACAAAATGAGGGGGGGGGGTAAAAAGCTATATAGCGACCCACTGCCGGGGGAGCCGGCCGCGCAAGTGTGATCGGCTTCGACATCATATAACAGTAACGCCGAAGGCGCCAAAAGCCCTTAGGAATGTTTTGACGCAGTTACAGCCGTAAAAGAAGGGACATGTTGCAAAGTACAATAATCATCGGCTGAGAATCGTCGTAGTTGTGCTACGACCGCAGGCTGAGCTCTTGAAAAAACCGCCGCAGGAACTCGTTGCGCTCCTTTTCAGGCTTGGTACATTCGTGAGATCGCACAGGTTGACAGCACCCCAGTCAATTCGCTTGGTTTGCTTCGCTTTCATTCCCTTTACTCACTCCCAATTGTTCCCCACGGTGGGGGGAAAAGACTAGTGGATTTTGTTTTCTCCAGCTTGGCAGTCACAACGGCATTCTTCGGCATCTTCAGTCTCCAGTAAGCGCATGGCATAAATCACTGCACTGTCTGCGCATATCACATTCATACGCTCGATTATTTGAAAATCAATTTCTCCCATTCGGCCTTATTGGCGTTTCACATCAGGGCCAGTGGCTGTGTGGTCTGGTCGCCTTCTCCCGATTCTGTAGTCTTTTTTCTCGTGTGAGGAACCAACTTGCCTTCCAGTGCATAGTACTGCAGCCTGCCTGTGTGTTTGGAAAACTAGATCGGTGAAGAGGTTGAGATTGTTGCCTGCTACCAGTGGCGTTGGACTAACGTTAAATGCACCGGTTAATACTCTGCCTTAGGGACACATTAAAAATAATTGAAGAAAAGTTTCTGGCGCAGTCCGGTGACCTTTTTACTTTTTATCTTTGTTTACTAGCCGTGCGAATATAACTGATTTTATTTTGATTTGATTTAGCCAAGCATTCACACATCCACAAGAGCCGAACTGCCACTGTCAGCTTCTGAAGTCCAGTTGAGTTACGTGTGCAAACTGTAGAAGACGGGAAGCAGCTCGTCTGCCTAGCTCCCACGCGGGTAAACATCCTGTAGAGATGCATGTGACGCCGTTACCCTCATGGGGGAGGTGAGCAGGATGCGTCAATCACCGTTACTTCTTTGTCTGTTCAGCACATATGCAGGTCAGCGACGCTTTCTAGCGGACTGGAGATCTACTGGCGAACTGTCCTGGAGTTCTTGGGTGCGCATATTTCTGCTTTTTGATATCGGCGATACCATCGCTCATTTGGTTATCGCAGAGCGCGGCCTCGCGAACAAAAAGGAGTGGGCGCTAAGAAAACTACTTTGATCCTCCTCTTTTGTTCATACTTTAGTTCCTAGGGAAACACGCTTACTGTCTGCTACACAGCAGTGCGATATAAAACACGTCTACTCAATTCCGCGATTCGCCGTGGTGCTCAGTGGGTAAGGGGTTCTGCTTATCCTCATGTCCCGTGATCGAATTCTCTGCCGCAGCGGACGCATTTCGGTGAGGGGTAAATGCTAGAAAGCCCGTAGACTGCGAGATTTCAACACGCGGTAAAAAACAGCAGGTAGCCTAAATTAATCCGGAGCCTTCCACTCTGACATGTCATACTTCTTGTGTAGCTTTTGGCATTAAACTCCACATACTAGTACCAATACGCAACCGGTCCCGCTCAAAGGTGCACTAAAGAGGAATCTGAAAAAGACTTTTTACCGTGGCAACTCGATCTACACGATCTGAGTATTCTTAGAAACACCGAATTAGTGTCTTGTGCGGCCGATTTCCCTAATTTGAATCAGATTAAACGTCCCGGCTGCCGCCATTTTTTTAACTAACTTCCGAAAATAGGAGTCAACCAACGTGTGGAGTGCCTTTCAGGCAGTCCCGTGGCGGCTGGCCATTCTGCCATCGGCGGAGTAATACGTAGTAATACGCGGAGTGATCTTCGAAAATGCGCGGGTTGTTGGCCGAGCTACGTTCAGCCATTTTGTGTGCGCTGTCAAGCTGGATCTGCAAAGCCAAGTGAATTGGAAATAGAATTTCTTCGGCGGGCCCCAGCTCTAAGGTCAATTTCGTACGAAAGCACGCGTTTGCGCGATGCGGCCGACGGCAGCGATAGTAACAGCTCCAGTGGCAACCCACCCGGCCGCGAAAATACTAGCGAGGAAGAGATGGCCTCCGACGCCGATGGCTCCGAGGACGGCTGGCAACGAGTGGGCAACTTGGACTGGTGAGTGATATAAACCCTATTATGGCGCTAGCACGCATCGCTGACATCCGTTTTCTGCGAAGGTGCCAGTGCGACGGCTGCGCCATCACGCCTACAGCCATGGAATCCGTCTGCTGCCGAGAGTACACAGCCGCCGTGCAGAAACAGCCGGGCCTGCGCTGCATAACAGTGTATAACAGCGCAACCCGAGTTTGAAAATCTGTGCCTCAGCCAGGCGGGGCTGGGGCTGGCATATCTCAGCATGCGGTACTTCCGGCAGCCAGGAATGGGCTACACCACCAACGAGTAAGTACAACAGCAAGCTTCACCGTTCGCGTAATAACGCTACCGGCGCTAGCTTTTACAACTGCGTTCATTGTCCGCAGTGTGTTCTTAAGCGCGTACGCATGTAGTTCCGTCGTACTTAAAAAATGAGATATTTACAACTTCGTATACAGTGCGAACGCACGGCGTTCTAACGTCATAAATACCTGATTTGTGCCACATAGAAGACGACGATGAGCGAGCAATGCCACGGGATTGAGTGCTAGTTCTTGGTCAGCCTAGGCGCCAGGCTCGCGCTTCTGGCCCGACAAGAAGGCAACGATATCACAAGGCTCTGAACGAGCCTCCGGATTTGTGCTTTCGTACTAAAAGACGGATTAGCAAGTAATCGCTTCCGAAAGCGCACCTCTCAAGCACCCGTTCACGCCTTCCGCGTCGTTGTCGTCAGCCTCGTCGGCGTAAACGGTCGTCCAAGAAGGTCCCAGAAGTTGTCTAGCAGCGTAAGGGGAAGTGCTGCGCTGAAATGTCGCATCACCGACTATTGTAATAATATGTCAATTTTTTCTTGCTATTGACGCTGCGCGTTTCTGAGCGACTATTCGTCGCAATGAAACAACGTAAAATGACGAAAACCAGTAAGCGTGAGTGCCGCTGTGCCGGAACTAGTCCACGAAAGGCGAGAAAAAAAACAGCGTGGCATCACGACTGGTCACACTGTAACCTCAACTGCAAGGTAGCCACGCATGTTTTCAGCTCCTAAAGCTCTAATCCCCATGTAATGTTACTGCTTTGGGTGGACCAGAGTTGTCAGCTGAACTGACAAGCTGTGTCGTCCGCCCGGCGTTTGCGTCATATGATGCACCAATGACTTAAGCAAGGTTGAGGGGGATGTTGAGAGATCATTGTGCCGATGAGGTACCCTCCAGATGGTCAACCTAGCACGACCAGTGTGGATGTTTCCACCTCAATGGCAAGCCAAGTCGTGAAATAAATCTGGTATACTACAGCACTGAAACTTAACCCATACGACATGTAGTTGAGCAATACGTGGAACAAAGGAACAGATGCGACACCAGGACTGGGCGTCAGTTGTTGACAAGACATTCTGTTACTTACTGAGGCACTGCTCACAAGCCTACGCACGCACACATTCTATTCAAGATCGCAGCCGTCCGCTGCGCAGAGAAATGGGATCAGGACGATTTGAACTGACAAAGCCTATTACGATGCAGGAGGCACCCATTTTCCTTTCAGGAATTAGATTACGAGTTATATAACATAGGAAGCATGGAACCTTTAATCACCTTCCATGCTGTCATTTTCAGAGGAAGAAAGAAACTTGTTTGCAGTTTCAGGCATTTCAGGGATGGCTGAAAATAAGGCAGAGCTCATTTATTGCTAGTATAACACATGCCGGAGTCCAGGTATATCTGGATCGGGCTGGTTCAAAATCGTCTTTCTTGCACTTGCCGTCAACTGCTTAGCAAATTCGAAATTCCAATGGAGATTGTCCTATCAGAAGTGGGCTTCTGGCACCTATTTATGATTTCCTCAGTTGCAGAGATGATATAAACACTAGTAAGTGTGATGAAAAGTGCATTCAGAGCAGCTAGCTAAGTTCTACAGCTTGGTTCCCCTGTAGAGAATTGTACACGGTGTATATTGCTGCTCTACCCTTATCCTTTCTTACTATTGCTCCTCCGTTCTATCTCTCTCCCTGCCCTTTTATTCCTGCTAGCCGCAGTTCAGGCGCTTCAGGTTACAATTGCAGACGCCGCTGCTAGCAACATCTTTTCCTTCCATTTATTAATAAATAGCCAATAACAACAAGAGAAGTCAGCTTGAGACATCTAGAAAAAGGTGATGAATAATGGACCTCAACCTAGGTGTGCATGCTTTCTCAGGTCACCATTGTTTAGTGCAGTCACAGGAATGATTGTTTTTGGATCCATTGAGAAAATATGCATAACAGGCACTTTGTGGCTGCAGACACTAATTTAAAAGGCGACTAGGGGGCAGAACATCCTGTGACCTCCCCTGCCTAGATGTGCATTTGTTCAACTTCATCCTGTGTACTACTTACTACATCTAATCAATGTTGTCGTTTCAGGCGCTACAGGTTCAGTGCCTATCAGCAGTGTGTGCTGTGGCTATGGGGGCGGCTTGGGAGGCGCATTAGAAGGCCACTGCCCTCGTACATGGTGAAAGCTGAGGCAGGTACTCTACTGAAAGACGCGTGCTATTTCAGCTTGCGACTACCTCAAAATAAAGTACTGGACCACCTCATACCTCATTTTTCCTTACAATGCATCGCAGCATTTACAGATTACATGCAGACCTTTTTGTGGAATATGCGTAGCTTATTCAGTGTATGTGTAGTAGTGCAGACTTATTTAAATTGTTCTATGCAAGTTTCTTAAAGGGTCACAAAGTCTCAGGCGGACGACCAATGACAAGCGTGTCATTGTGCATCGTTCAAAACTGACCAGAGGTAGGCATTCTATGCTCTCAAACATGAGATATCTGCTTGCCACTGGCAAGATAAAGTACTGGACTACTTCATATACCCTTTTGCTTGGAGTGCATCACAGCTTTTACAGATTGCATCCAGACTACTTTTTCGGAATGTGCTTAGTCTCTGTGTAGCAAAGACTTAATTGTAATTCAGCTGCCCTGAAAGAGTTGTTTAGAAGGGCCACACACTGTGGTGGTAGACCAAAATTTTCAGAATTCAACTACCCTTCTGATGCATGAGTCAACATATTGACATCGTTAGGAAAAGAAAGATTATCTTACTGCTAACTCAAGGTGTTAACCTTCCAAGTGCATCACAAAATTTTGTTCTGCAGTTCATCAAACTGAATCACAGGAAACATATTTGTTTAGCAACATCTCAAAATCAGCAAGTTAGATGGCTTCGTCCCTCTCTTGCAACATAATATAGCTTTGTATTTCAGCCATGCGGTAAAATACAAAGATGCATAAGGCCACTTAGCGTAACAGCTGGAAAACAGTTTATTGACTTGTTTACATGTAAAGGTATCTGCAGAATCTTTCCGCTGCATGCTTGGTAGGTAGTCTGGGTACTGCTCAAATCTGAACGCCTTTTGGTCTGCGGGTGCAATCACCACTCTTATCACACTTGCCTCAACTGCTTCTCTACTAGTAATGGGGAATGTAACTGCAGGCACAATGAATCAGTTTTTCATGCTAACAGTGCCTCGAAAGTGACTGTCAGTCTGTGAATGGTGGTCTCGCAGGGCCTCAAGCACTCTGGGCATGTCTGGAACAGCTCTCTGAGAGCTCTTGAACACCAAGAACTGTGGTTCTTCTTCGGGGGGGGGGGGGGGGGCGGGGTTGTACTTTCTGCGAATGGCTTACTGAAATCAGAAAAGTACCAACTGTGAGGCCCAAGACCCATGCAGGTGTGAAAAGCCCACCTTTCGATAACGTCATGGTGGGTTGGAGAGTAGCTGCAGTCCGAGTGTGGCTTGTCACGCTTTGGAGATGTGTAGTCAAGTAGCTCACTGCTGCATGTGGCCGGGACTTAGGGTGAAAGCGGCAAGGGCTCCTCTCTGATACAGGCATGAGAAGCCGTAGCTGCTGCTCCTGTAGAGGAGGAAATATTTATTTGCACAAAATGGGAGAAATACATTAAGGACTTACAGACGGCTTCGGATCTAGTGCTATGCTCAAAAGAAGCATTTTCCTTGTGCGGACAACTGCTGGCTGCGACAGTTGAAAGCCTTGCCTCATAAGGATCTGTTTGAAGGTCTTTGCTCTGGAACATGGTTGTACAAAGGCAGCTCAGCTACTTTGCTTTCTAAATTATCTCGCTTTAGAAAGCTGGAGGTGGTGCTACACAGCATTTCTGGTTTGATTTCCATTTCATGCCTTCACAATAAATACACTGATTTGAGTACTTCATCATTTTCTATCAGAAGAATGACCTCGGCAGTCACTGTGCGAAATCCGTTCACGCCTAGCGCATCACGGCTCCACCGTTCGTGCACAGTGGGTGCCCGGCCACTGCGTAATTGCGACCAACGAGCAAGCTGACAAACTCGTGACCGCCGCACACCAGCTGCTTCCCAGCGTATTGCCTCTCACACTGGAGAGCGTGTGAGCGGTCATCTACGATCACCCCCGACAGCAGCACTGACTTCCGAATGAGCACCCTGATCAGCTCAATGGTTATGCCGCTCGGCTGCTGATCCGAAAGACGCAGGTTCGATCCCGGCCGTGGTTGTCGCATTTTGATGGAAGCGAATTGTGAGAGGCCCGTATACTCGGCGACGTCTGTGCAAATTAAACAGCCTCAGGTGGCTGAAATTATCCGGAGCTCTCCACTACGGCGTCCCTTAAAGCCTGAGTCGCTTTAGAACGTAAAACTATCATAAGCTAAACCAAAATTTGCTGTAGAAAAGAGGCTCATCACGCGAAAGCGTGCCACTATTCTACTGTATATGACTGTTGTGCTTAGAAATAGAGAAACGGTAGAAAAATAAAATGGAAGTGGAAGTTCAGCCAAGCATTCTAAAATGGCAGCGAATCTGTTTTTTCAAGGTAAATATTACTCCATTGCAGGCAGAATCCCCCCCTCCCTCCTCCACGCAGCAGTGTTCTGAAGCTGTACTCAACTTCCTACAACGTGAAATTCTTCTTTTGCAACGCCACCTGGCACAGCCTGGGCCGTGAGCTCCCAGCGTGGCGGTCAATTGTTTGACTACGAGTGCGCTCACTTGGCCTACTGACCAAAGTACACAGCTCGCGGCGTCTTGTAGACTATAATGAACGTATTAAAAGAAAACGATGGCCCGTTCCCATTTGCAGAAACTTGCTTCGGCCCAGTTAAGGTGGCACCTGCGACATTGAAACCCCTGATGGCCTGTGCGTCGCATCCGCTTAAGTCTCACTTGGCACCTACCATTCCAGTGTTTATGCTCCAGAATTTCATCGTGGTGTGTACGGATGAGGTTCCTTTCTTTTTCGGCAGCGGATTTACCGCCAATCTGAACCGTAGAAGAAGCGTAGTGGATAATATGCCCTCTCACGTTGATCGAAAAAGCATATCCGAAGGCTTGTGTTGTCTAGAAAAATGTCGAGTGTGCAACGTGTCTGGATGCTTTCCTATAATGCAGCTACCTTGATGTTCTGCTGTGAGCGATATGAGTGACCGCTCTGCAAACTCATTTCATGTTCAGAAACGCCAAGCTGCGGTCACGACGCGATGGTTGTCGCTCGCACAGTCCTATACTCAAAGGAACGCTGTAGACAGCGCGGTCTTCTGGCACGTTGGCGACGCGGCTTCTATACGCTTGGCTCTGTTCATAGGAACCTTAGGTCACGCATGAGTGCGGGCTGTCGCTGAAGCAGGCGCGGGAGGCTACGTACGCAATTAGGTCGAAGTCGGCCCCATGTGCTCACACAAAATAGCTGATATGAAGAAAAAGAAGCAGTGAAAGATTTCTCGAGACGGTTTATGACTAAAACAGGGAGTGAGGGGGCACTTAACTCTATTTCACGTGTCAGTTTGATAACTTACGGCCTGTCGCCGCACATATCCAAGCGCATCTGCCGACTCCCTCCCGTCGCGATGCTGTCGAGCGCCTTCACATTCCCCGACAACAAATTAATAACGCCCAGGCGCAGGTGGCAGCCGCCGCCACACTTTGCCTACTCACCGGCTGCATGTGACGTGGTCTCGTAACGCCACAGCCCGCACCGAGCAATCAGTGACACTGCGCCGATCAATGACTTCTTGCTCCTACAAGGCTTCTATGCTATCACATAAAACAAGGCACTCCGCTTAACTAGGATGTCACGGCAAAAAGCCACGTAATTTTCAGCCGCTCCTTTTACTTAGACAAACTGCACAACATGGTTCGACAACGTTGTCATGCGTCGATATTAACTACTTGAGGCGCTTTAACTATGTACGAATTTTCTCAATTGAAATCAAACTTTATACCCATTTGGACATCATTTGGTTCCACTGGAAAACATGTGTGTTTGCTCAATTTCAGGCATCTCGGACAGAGAAAGGGGAGAAGAATCTGAGTCGGCATCCGAGAAGGAAGCCGAACTGTGCCAGTATTCAGGCAAGTGAGCTTTCTTGTTTGGTGTCGAGCAGCAATATGGGACGCTCATGCTCCACAGCTTCACTGTTTCTGGCATGGGAATGCGCTCTGATTGGCAGAGTCTGTGAGCGATTAGTTGTTTCCCCTCGGGCACTGCGTCCCTCGATCGGTTTTAGTAATTTTTTTGCTCGCTGTGAGAATGACTAGCGCATTCTACATAATGTAGACAGAGCAACTTGCTTCTTTGGGCTAGTATGAAGTAAATATACCGGAGGCTCAAACATCTGAAGTACGATGCCATCACCTGTTAGTAGATCCATAAAATTGCATCATACATAACAATATGTCCCGATTCACGGCTCTCGCATTGTTTTCTACAAAAAATAAGTTGTTTGAACATCGCTCGAGTTTGTTTTGTGTCAGTGGTAATTATTTCCCGTTCCCACTATTAAAAGTGTGCGCAATATCTGCACTATCTGCAATAGTGTGCGCATTGTGCGCAATATCTGTTTTAAAAAGCTGATGTGATTTCATTGCTCAAAGTATAAATGTGTGACGCAAGTTTCTAGAACGCAAATGGCTTTTGTACAGGTGCTGTGAGCAGTTATGACGTTGCCATCGGCGAAGCTAGACCAGTTCTGGATGAACCGAGCACTCCACGGAAGGAAAGCGTCTCGCCATTGACTAAGGCGTAAGGAAGAGCACCGTTTTAAGTGCAGCGCCGGTTATTTTGTAACGAACCAGTCAACAATGCCGAATAATGCATCTTTAGCTTTCCGATAGGGCGCCTAACAACGCGAAACCATTGGGAAGGCTCTATAGGCCTGGTATGCTGCTTATCGCAACATTTTACTCAGCTGTGTGCCTATAGCTTTTATGTACTGGGTCATGACGCTAGCAAGCCATGCCTGTTTTATACTGCTACCTGTAAACCCTTTCACGACCGTCGGGGCAACATTGGTCTCCTCTGCGCTTGCCCGCCGCAACCTAGTGGTTGTAAGAGCGTGACCCTTCAGGTCACGGACCCCAACACCTCTCTCTATAATTAATAAATGTTTTTACCACCACCACCACCAACCGGCGGAGTTTGCGCTGGGGCCCATCGGAGTGTGCTATTGCACTGGGCTAGCTTTTTCGTCTCGCGCCGTTTTCGTTTCGGACTTGGACAACCATGGACCAAAAGTTCCTCAGAAAGATGCCCGATACGGTGTGCCGTTACGGTAGCCGCAAGCGAAAGTCACCAACCGCCAAGAGTGGTAGGGCTTCTCTGCAAGCATCACTGAGTAAATTTAACGCGCAGGGCGTCATGGATGCCCGAGCGAGCTCTTCAGGCTCCGCTGGTCACGTGTCTGCGGAAAGTGCCCTGATCGGCGCTGCAATTCACCCGGTGAACGTCATGGATGCGCAGTTGAGTTCTCCGGGCGCTGTCGATAGTCTGAAACGTCCTGCTATAAGCAGCTGAAGGGGCCGGAATGTACAAAAAGACACAGCCAAGGAACACTCCATTTAAAAGTGGATGAGGCGCACACCTCCCACAGCTTTTTTGATCTTATTTTTATTTCTTCTTGCTCGCTTTGTGGAAAGGATTTCTTTGCGACTCTGGTTTCTTTAGCGCTGTGTTCCTTCTTAATGTTCGGTCACCAACTCGGCCAACAGCATACCTTGATATTCTTTGGTTTATTTTGATCGCGTTTATTTTTGCACTCCTGAACTACATTGCAGATGAAGATATTCTGCGTTTTTCGGTATTACGGTTTACGAATTCTTCGTACAAAGTTCTGTTTTCAGTGTGGACAAGCCTCCGGCAAGTGTACCGCAAAAATTCAGAGGTAAAAATTTGTTTCGCGAAAAAAAACTTGAATCATGTCAAGATCTGTGGAACGCATTTTAAAAATTCAATGAATATACCAACGGTTGAAGCAGCAAGAGCGGACGCAGGACAAGACAGAGAAGGCACACGCATAACACCAGATGTGTTGCACAAGCGGTTCCAGCAGTTATCGAGCGTCTGTCTTTTCAGACTTGTCATGCGTCCGTTTTCGCTGTTTCCGCCTTGTGTGCTCTGTGCATTATGAACCAGCTAGCCCAGCATTTTAGGCTTTTGAATATATAAATATTGTGCTACATTTTGTTACGTCTGCATGCTTGTAACAAAGATGAGCATAAAGTAATTTGTGAAAAAATAAATGTTCCCGAGATCAAACTCAGACATTTTGTTGGAATGATCATAAAAAACTAATATGCACAAATTTTCAACCAATCTATCAAAGATAAAAATTTTTTGCTGAACGCCGCGTCCCCTTTAAAGCGTACCTGCTGCATATTTCTCTCGTTTGTTGTTCGTGTTCTTTTAGAGATTCGTCGCGGCACAGTGAACTGCGAATGGAGGACATCCTCTTGCTTCGAGAACTCTCAGTGGGACAAATCTGCGACTTCATGGTCGAAGGGAAGAAGGAAAAGTACAGCGTCAAGTGAGTGGGCTGCTGGGGATTTTTTTCTCGTTATCACGGCAGGCTATCAAAATCGAACAGAAGGTGGAACGCTCTCTTCACTGCGCTGCTTAGGCGCACCTTTTGAGCCCGTATTGGCCTGCCGCTATTTTTTATTGCGCAAATTTGCCCTCCGGCATAAAATAAGAAGAAAACAGAGGCTGCTTTCGTTCATGAAGGCCAACTGGGATCGATGTTGGGACCCGCGGGTCCACGTGAGTGTTTCTGTCGAGCGCCTCGGTTGGTAGCTCTTGCTGCCGGGATCTCGTCTGCGCGCAGCCCGAAGTCTGGGGCAAGTTACTAAAAAGTGATCCAGCGTTGTCACCGTGGCCACTTGTGGTCGTAATCTGCAGCCTTCACAAGCACTCTGAACTTCCAAGAAAATAAGCGAGCATGACTGCAGAGATTTCGTTTAGTCTGATTAGCATCCCTGTTTTTTCATTTCAGACCAGCATGTTATTGAATTTAAAATACACAGAACAAAGTGGAGGAACTCGCACATGACGACCAGTGTTCCTTCCACATGAGCATTCCTCAATCTGGCCCCTTTTCTGCTGGTTATTACGCTGTGGCATCAGCTCTAAAGGGAAATGAGCCTGCATTTATCCAGAGGGGACATATACGGGCACAAATTAATGTTTATGCTGACGGTTGTGACATTGTAAGCAAAAATAATTTTCTATATTTAACTCGCTTGAGTCAGAATGTGTGCCGTGTCGCGTTTGGTAATAGGCTACGTCTCTCTGCTTCTGGTAATGATGAGTTGTTAATTCAAGACCTCTTCATTTTCCAGAAAACGTAGGCTGGAGTCAGACATATTTCATTTTGACTTTTGTAATGCTCAGTGCACCATCGGGACTGGTACACAATTGTTTGCACGAGCACGCACCTCGACATCAGTAACGGCCGTAGTTGCATTCGCGAACTGGAGAGACAGTAGTTACGGCTCTGAGCCTGAACTCTTGAAGTGCAAGATATGCCAGAAAAAGTGAGCTGCACCACATAATTTTTCTTAACGACGTCATTGAGTGGCTGCTGAGTATGAGATGCAATAGAATCGGCTTTGTGAGCGGTGAGATAAAGTTCTCAACGTTAATAGCCAGACTTGAAGCGATACAAAAAGCTGTTCATGTCGAAGGCGCGAAAAAGTAAGTTTCCGACGAAATAACTCTTCGAAAAGCGTGGGCGGCCAACCTTGAATAAAAATAGCACATATAAAGCATCTTGTGCATATATCGGTCGAGGTTATAAAAAAAACACCCACCCCAAGGTTGCTTATGACAATATGTGTTCTTTGATAAATAATTGAACACAGCTTGTCTTGATTTTCCAGAATCGGCAAAACCTGCAGTCGGCTGCAGCAGAATTTTCGGGGACACGAGCAGAGCAGCCGGTTTGACAGGATGCGCTATCTGGCGAACTGCGGGGCAGCCAATGTCATTCATTCATCTTTACTGACAACGACGGCCTGAGGCCTAAGATGGAAGTGGGACCGTTCTCCTGTTCGGAGCAGGAGTTCAGAGCCATCCACTACGGCGTTCCTAATACCCCGAGTCGCTTTCGGCTATTAACCTCTAAAACCAAACCAATCAGTGATGCAGCCAGGAATGGTAACAACCATTCGAAGGCTTGCAACTAGATTGTGCGTTACACTGAAAGGCCCACTCAAGATTCAACGCCCTCGTCCGTAACTACTATTGTGCTGACACATTGTAAAGCAGGCTAAAAACGGAAGTGCCGCCTTAGATAGAGAAACCCCAGATAGACAGGAAATTAAATCTGTTCTGCTTTTTTCCCTATATTACGACTTCGTGCTCTCTTATTGACACCTGTGATTACTGGTCGCTTGTGCTGCTACAAGAACTTAATTTTGTTGTCTTCCGCTAATTCATTCCAGCGTTGCAGTGAAGTTTCCTGCCAACACGGCACTATTTTTGTTAAAGACAAGGAATTATTGGGTCACTTAAAATCTTTTTTGGCCAAATCCTAATTGTTTCTGTTTCGCTGCCACTGTGCAACGATTTGTAACATAATCTACACTAAGCTACTTTGATTATTTAAGATTACTGCTTCTCCTGTGGAACCAGCTCACCCCGCTGGTTACTCGATTGAACCGGAATATCCTGCATTTGTTGCAAAACTCTGTTCACAGGTGTTTCATTTATTTCTTGCCGCAGAGTTAGCTCCTCTGAAAAGGTTGACAAGTGGAACAGGTACCGCGACTTCACCATCTTCAAGCTCCCCTACCCAGGTAGGTACATTCGTATCGTTGCGGAAGCCAAAAAGAGCACTAGAATGTTTCCAACTAGTTGATGACATGGTGTGTCTCATGGCTGAAGCGCGCAAAAGAAAACGTAGCTAATTGTCAGTGGTCTCTCGTCCGCTGTCATTCTACTATATCCAGAATTGCAACGTCCTTGAACATTCGCAATTTGTTTCCCTCTCAAAGACTAGCACAGTGACCTGTGGCCGATTCTAAAACCACACCAGGCAAATCTTCTCTTTATACCGGCCCGATAATTTTTCCGGGTAATGAGTCATTATTGTATTCTAGGTACATTCTAATTCAATGTGTGCGTCATTCTGAAACTTTTGTGCCGCCAGATATCCACCGGTGATATAATGGGCTTTTCCCTGGCCTGGTTCCCGGCTTATCTGGGGTAAAATGCTTGAGAAATGGGTATTTCATCCCACCTTGAGTAGACAAAAACACCTTCTGCCATGGCGTTTCTGGCCCTGCCATATGAAAAGTTCATCGACATTCTTTCACACCAGCACTCGTGCCACTCACGCCGATTTTCGCCGCGTAAAATAAGCCTCAATGCGCATACAGAACAAAATTTATCGCAAAGATGGCAAAGTTCATTCTGAACCTCTCACATAATTTACCTTTAGTAATGAAGTAGCCGTGCCAAATTTTTACCTTAATATCCTACTTTTGAGAATTTTTTGTCTTCTTTTGAACGCCTGGTGTAGTCTTGAAGCAAAATTAACCACTGCATGACAATCCTGACTGTGTGCGCCTTTCCCGTAAGAAAATTCATTGTTTCAGTTGACTCTGAGCTGCCAGTGAGAACCAGTTTACACGACCTCTTTCCAGGCTGCGAGTTTTTTGAAGAGTTCAAGGCGAAGGGCTACAACGCAGAGGGCCTTGTCTTCGGCTGGAACCAGGTCTTTTCACTCTTGCTTTGCGAATTTGCACCTTTACTGAGCCGAAGGGTTCGCGATGTTTGCATGCAGGTCCGTTTTAAAACCACAGCTGTGTGGAGGAATCGGCACTCTGTTCGGCAAATCGCGTCGGCGTAGCGAGCCGTAACTTAAAACTTTCTATCATGGTCAACTTGAGCTGTGCGACTAGATGGCTGGGAATGTCTGTTCTGGTCATGCGATCGGAGTGGTCTGGGAAGGCAGTAGTTTTCGCAGGTATTTCTTCGCCGTGGAGGAAGCCGGATTTCTCAGTGGTTTTACCGCTCCCCTTTTGTAACCGTTTGTCCTTGCACGTTCCAAAGTGTCAGCGTCTTCAGTAGCGTGTAACTCACAATGGCTAATCGTGGTGTAAGGTAGCAGTGTGGTAGAACAATTCCATTCCTTATTACCATTCAGCACTCAACACTTAATGTGCAATTCCTTGAGGTCATGTTACCTAGTACGCCTGTGGGATACACGCAACGGACACCCAGTTTTGTTTTACTATCCGTGGAGACACACTGGAGCCGTCGCAATGCTGATTTCGTGTAACTTCGGAGCTTTCGTCGCTTTTTAACTTTAGCATATCAGGTAGCTGCTTATCTCCATAAAATGCATAGGACGAATCTTTGAGTATCGAGTGTTCTTTTAAAATTGAGTGTATGAAGCAGAAAGAGGAAAAAAGCCAAGAAGTAATTACCAGATAAAACATTCAACACTCACCCGTCCTTGGCAAGATTCGCAGCCCCGGACGCCTGTTGTGGACCGTGGTCCTCGATTACTAAGTCACTTCGATTAACTTCTCTTGCAAGTTAAAACGGGTTAAAGTGCAATCATGCTGGCCATGGTTGTTTTAAAGCGATCGCTTTAATGTTCCCGTTCAGCGGAGAAACCGCCATCTGGCGCTGGGTCCCAAAACTCTGGATTTGTTGAAAATGCTTCGTCGCACGAAGAGCGGCGGGTTTCAGCATCTATTAAGCGGCGGGATTCAGCATGTATTAAAACATTACATAAATTATGATTACAAAGTCGCAACTTGACTTGGAGGTCATTACGGCTACGGCATGGAAGTGTATAAAGTAAATGAATTGCGGTGAAAAGAAAACTGGGGCAATTCAGAGCAATCGAATCCCTCACCCTTGGATTGCGAGTTAGAGGGTATGCTTAGGACACGCAGGCTTTGTTTAACGTCTTGGTAAAATCGAGATTTTATATGCATGTCGTGTGGTCTATCACAGAATGTGGTGGCTTACAACTGTGTGCTAATGTGTGTGTGATTAGAGAGGAAAATATCAAGGGTGTAGTTATTAAGAGAGTAGCAAAGTGCATGTCGGTGAGACCTGAGTGTACGCAAATGACTGTATGCTTGTGTCACTTGACATTGGTGTGTGACATGAAATGATAACATTAGTAGAGCACGTGATCGGGTAATATGCTAATGATATCAAGTGTGGTCTTTGAAGGGACAAATTAAAGCTATCGCGTCGTACCCTTAAAAGCGGAGGTTAAGAGTACTCCAAATTTTTTCTTGAAAAGAACTAGCTTTTTCTTCTAGCGAGAGAACGGTCAAGCATACTTTGTCAAGGCTGAATTACCTTACTGCCAAGACTCGCAGGTACGAATGCGATCTCTCGCGATGGCAGTCGCATGCGTGGTGTGAGCAGTTCTCGACAAAGTAATCGAATGCTGCTCTTTGGCGAACGTTTCGTCCAATGGAACATGGTTCCCGTCGTTCTGACGCAGCGGCCACAGCGTGCTTCGCAGCTAACTTAACTCCGGATGATTTTGCCAGAGAGGCAGCGCGGAAGTCTTTCGCCAAGTACGATGTGTTGCCTCCAAGGGTCATAGGAGCCCCCTTGGCTGCTATTCCAGCATATGTCGACAAGATACCATCTACAGCCGACGCCGAGAGAATTGCAAGGCCATTTTGAATGCCCGAGTTGCTTTCAGCAATAGACGAGGCCCGTCGGAAGACTGCGCCCGGTCCGGACTCCATTCCGTACGAGGTTTATAAGAACTTAAGTTCCGCTGTACTGCCTCAACTCCTCGCCACCATTAACAAGGTATGGATAGAAGGCTTCGTACCAGAATCTTGGAAATCGGCTTTTGTGATCCCCATACCAAAGCCGGGAAAGCCGCCGACAGACCTCGGAAATTTCCGGCCTATATCGCTTACGCCAACATTATGCAAGCTTACCGAAAAAATGCTTGCCACACGACTGGCTTGAGCACCATGGTTTCTACCATTCCGCCCAAATTGGTTTTCGTACGTCCGTAGGTACAGAAGATGGACTGGCTGTCTTGGCGTCAGCAGTTCCGGCCTCAACTAACAGCCACAGTGTACGTACTGTGGACGTTGAAAAGGCGTACGATAATATCAGTCAAGCTGCTATCCCGGAATCGCTTGACATGCTGCATTTCCCCGTTATTGCTCAATTTTGTTAAATCCTTCCTTGAAAGCCGACACTTTGCCATACGCTTCAGTGGTGAGGCTGTCGGATCATTTGTGCCTCTTCGCGGCGTTCCTCGGGGATCGGTGTTATCGCCAACATTACTTAATATTGCTTTTATCCCCCTTGCTTGGCGCTTGCATGATGTCTCCGAGATTAAGTTCTTATTGTATGCTGATGACAAGAGGTGTGGAGCACTCACAACGACCTGATGACTGAAGCAGCAGGCCTACAATCAGCCATAGATATTACGTCGACCTTTGCTTCTTCAATTGCTCTGCAGCTTTCAGTGATCAAAACCACGTTCGTGTCAGTCGTCAACCGCTGGGGGCGCCGTAAACTCGCTGCAGTATCAATTCGTCTCCATCTATCGAAACTCCAATTCAAGAATGTTCGACTGTAAAATCTTGCGCTTGGGCAGTACACGAGTTAGGAACAGGCACTGCTTGGCTTCCTCGGGATAAAAAACAAGCAATTCAAGCGTTGGGTCTGATTAGACGCATTGCTCCTAAAACAGGCGGAGCCCGCTCGCATGTTGCACGACAGTTGGTGCGGGCGGTTGTGCAACCGCGCCTCGTTTACAAAACAAAATTCCAGCATTTGACGAGGGCTCAATGGGATCGTCTAGAAGCTGTTAATTGAGAGGCAATGAGGGTAATCACTTGCCTTCCCCGCATTACCCCGATCGTGGCGCTCCAAGAACATGCGCAGCTGAATACACTAGATGAGCCGGTGCAGCAACGACGCGATGCTCGCCACCTAAAGTCAAACCTCACACACACAACGTGTGCACTCAGGGCATATGCTTCATCGCACTCCATTCCACAGCCGCCCCGGCCAGTTCTTCCTCCCTGGCGTTTTGTGCGGCTAAGCAACAACAAACCAACTCATCTACGTCGGCCATCATCTACCCGCGCGGCATCGTCGTTTCGCGACCCAATTACAGAGCTAGACGCCCATCTGCCGCATGGCTCCATCGTTATGTACGTTGACGCAAGCATCCAGGCCTGCGAAACAACGGCAGTTCACTGTCCATGCAAGCCTGCCCTGAACAAAACGTCAAGGTTTCGCCTCTCAGAGCCTCCTTCCTCCTTCTGTGCGGCGATGCTTGCGGTTCAAGAGGCACTTTGCTCTGTGGCCGCTGTTCCCATTCTACCTACGGCCCGCATTGTCATTCGCACCGACGCCCTTCACTTCACACGCCTACTACGACGAATCAGTCACACCCCAAAAATCTGCCAAGACATCCATCGTCTAGCGGCACGCATCCCGCAGCAAATCCGTATTGAGTGGGTCCCGAATGACCTCCTGAGCGCACAAAGCCGCGCAGATTCTGCGACCCACCTTTCGACCCCAACCTCGTCTTTGCCTCGAGTCCTCACTCTGGCAGACATCACCCTCCTTTTAACAAGAAAGGAACACCTCCGGCACCGCACACGTGCTCTAATCCCTCCGTGTGAGGTAACCCACCCCCGTGGTCTTACCCGTGCAGAGGAAGTTGCGCTTCGGATGATACGGGTCGGGGTTGCCCTAACTCCAGCTGTGAAACGCAAGTGGCCGCATTTCAGAGATTTATATCCCCGCCCCGGATGTCCAGTCTGCAAGAACAGAGACTGTGAGGCGAATATCCACCACCTGTTGTGGGTTTTCACGGCGCTGAAGCCGACGAGAATTCGGCACCTGGCGGTGGTGGGTCTCTCACCGGACAATCCGGATTCCTGTATTGCCGAGACGCAGGGTCCATATCATCGTTCACTATTTGATTTCATTTGATCAGCCCACTTTCTTCATTTATTTAAGCATCTTACACATCTCTCATTTCATATCCTTTATGCCCTGAGGCAATAAACATCGCTTGAAAAAAAAGCATACTTTGTCTTTGTTTATGGCGTGTGTATTTTGCAATAGTTCGAGGCCTTTTCACAACCCTCGGGAAAACCGGTTTTCTGGGCTGTGGGAGAACGTGGGGAGGTAAATCCTCAACTATTTCCTGTACTACTAGCACAGTATGGCCCAACATGGCGGCGCCCGTGGACCTGTTTGTGAAAAGATTTTCTGATAAACACGCGCGGTTCTTCCGGCGCGTAATTTCCCGCTGGTTTTTTGCCGCTTTGCTAAGCAGGGCGAAAATCCGGTTGCGAAATAGTGGCGGTTTTAAAAGAAGCACACCAACTGGGAAGAGGGAAGGGAAAGGGAATAAAAAGCAGGTTAAGAAAAGTTAAAGGGAGATCCACATAAGGCGCACGGGCTAGGGCCTGAGTTTGCTGGTCCAGGCCATTTATGCTCAGGACCTTGGTGTCCAAACATTTTTTTTTCGCTCTTTTACGTAAATACCGACATTACTGCAACAGTTAAACTTCCTATACAGTGCACTGTTCCAGTATCTTGCAAGGTCAGAAGGATAAAACTTGTATTTGGCAGCGAATACCCAAAGAATACTGCTAGTTTATGCCTCTCTGTGCAGAACTTCGTAAATGTTGAGCTTGAAGTTCCCAAGGACCAGTTCGCCTCGGAGCTCGGCATTGATTGGGCAGCATACAAGGTAAGTTGGTGCACGTTTTATTGGAGCCTAATGGGCGATTCTTTCGCCAAAAACAACGCAGGCAAATTTTTCTTGATTGAATCTCAGAAGGCGATGTGACTGAGAGCAACATAATAGCAGCGTGTGGTGGGTTAAGATTGGAATTTCACCTTGAAAGAAGCTGGCAGAGGTTCTAGCCACGTTTCAAGAAATCATTGCCTTCTTCAGATTCCACATGCGAGATGCTTTCGACAGCAATCTCAGATTGCTAGCAAATTCAGGCTCTCGCCGGTATACGTCTGCGCCAGTACGTCTCCGCTACTCTAAATCTGTCCATTGCTGCCTACGGGCGTGCGTTAAGAGACTGGTATTGCCACCGTGATTGCGGCAGCGCTAAATCGCTCCCTCCACCCCCGACTCCTTCTCTGAACGCATGTTCGAGGCGCGTTCTTCTTATGTGATGACGGTCTCTAAAAGGTTCTTGAAAGCCTTTCTCATCAAATGAAGTGCCGCACGCTGACCCTTCTGCAATGATAGCATGGTAGCCCATTGTATTCTCCTTACATTCACAATTCAACACCATGTCTTGGGGCATCGGCCTCTGATTATTTTCAGGAGTGGGACTTGGTGCAGCTGACGAAGAACTATTTGAAGTACTTGCTGAAAGTGGTTTTCGATGGTGAGCTCCATTTATGAAGTTTTAAGCAGTGCTTTAGCCGTTCAAGACAACCATTTTGGCTCCTCGTAGGCGGCACCTCCGGGATGACCCCACCAGCAAAATCAGCAGTCGCTTTTTTTCTGTTCTCCTCTCTGTCACTTTCCTACAGTCTTTTTAACAACTTTCCTCTAATCTCATTCTTTTTAATTTATTTTATTCCTGGCAGCGCGGGATAATCTTGTGAGGCTAACGTACTACCCTGACTTGCCTGCATTAGCTAGGTTATAGCGAGGGTGCATTGTTACGATAAAAGAGAAATGCGAACAGCGTGCCGCCGAAGTGCTGGGCTGTTCCCATTTCTTTTCATCGCGTTTCTACCTTAGTGATACGAAAAAGAAGCAAGCCTGTAACGTATTTTCTGGCTACCCAGGTACAAATGAGACGAAAAGAGGTGCGAAGAGTGGAGTGCGTGCAAATGCGCAGTTCGAATTTCTCTTTTATAGCCCTTGTACATCTAGCATGGGCAGGACATGAAAGTTCTTGGCCCATTTCCTGCACTGGGTCCATGGTGCATAAAAACGAGTCTGAATATTATTCAGCATAAAATTCAGCATAAAAACTAGCCTGTATATTATCGCCATTTAAAGTTCCGAATTTCCCTCGGAGGCCTTTGGCTGCGACAACAAGGCGATTAAAATAGCGAACGGTGACCTACTCCTTGATGCCCGTGACAAAGCTCAGAGATCTAAGCCTCCACACATTTTAGCAAACGGGGGGCGTTCCCGTCTGTTTTACATGCCACAGATTGCTGAACATAACGCGCAGGGCAAACCCAGAAAACTTCTTACACTTGAAAAAACGAGAAATGCTGTAACTTATGTCCAATGATAGAAAACCAGAAAGGAAAACAAACACCCCCAAAAAACGTAACTTCACCTTCAGTTCCAGTACTGTCTGACTCGATTTAAGTAGGCCGCATAAATATTCATGTCCGACCATATATACCAAACCCTCGACATTGTTACCAGTGGCAGAGTCACGGCCATGCGCCTCGAAATACCGCCCTTCTGACTACTGTGACATTGCGCCATACTGAGCAAACTGCGGAGGGGAGACCTGGCACCCTCCAGGTCATATCCACCATGGAGGAATGAAAAAGATAATTACCTTAAATACACACGAAAACATTACATTTATAGACGATTGAAGACTATTCTAACTCATTAAGAACACTTTCTCACCGACTCGAAATTTCCCCCATGCGGTGCGACGGGGCGGTTTACCAAATCCGCCTTCAGCACCAGCCTGGGCGACACACGGTGAGCCTGTGGCAGGGTCGTAGACACTTCTGGTGCAAGTGGCTAACGCTTCTTCTGTTTCTGGTCTCGAGCTCGATCCTCGAACCGGGACGTGTTTTTCTTCTATGTTGTTTCTGTGAAAGCTTGTATCTTTTCTTTGTCGCCGTATGGCTGTGCTTTGGTGGATGTAATGAGTAATCACTCCGTGATAAGTACATTTCTCAGGACAATATTATAGTAGGATACAACTTAAAAAATAAACAGCAGTTGGTAGCACTGGCAACGGTCCCAATTACAACAATGCACATATTAGAGCCCTGAACAAAATCAGCTCGATGAAAATAGAGCAGCGCGTAACAAAACAGGACATAAAGGAGAGACACTTTCACACTAACCACATCTGTTGGGGTTATGAACCTCGTGCAAAAAAAGGCCTACTGCCAGCGGTATCGGCGCATTCGAAACTGGTAAAGAGAGGCATTATCAAGTATTGCCTGACAAATTCACTCAAAAGCTCATGTGAGCACATGATGCAAGAATGCTTAGCATCACAGATTAGACGACTGTCTGATTCTGGGTATCCTGGGCCACTAATTGTTTCTGTGGCTGAAGGCCTGCTGCAAAAAATGAAAAAAGCACGATTGTTCAACAAGCAGGCAGGTACCAATGAACAGCAGGATCGCAAGAAAGTAGCTGTCATCCCTTACATTCATCATACATCCCACAACCTTGAGAAACTAGGAAAACGAGCAGGCGTTGAAGTTGTACGTTCAGCACCCGTAAAACTGTCTATGCTTTGCAAAAAGACCAATCCGTGCGGTATCCAGGAGAAAAAAAGATGTGTAATAGACCATCAGAAACGATTTGTCAATTGTGAGGAGGGTGTTGTCTATCGCGTACCGTTGTCTTGTGGCCATGAGTATATTGGGCAAACAGGGAGATGTGTGAATAGCAGGCTAAAAGAACATGACTACAATGTTAATGAAAGCAAATCGGGCCACCTAAGCCAACACTGTCGTCACTGCAAGGTCGAGGCTGAGAAACGGGACCTTCCAAATTCGTGCATGCCACTTTTTAAGAAGAGCCAAATCATAACCCGCCACAATGATAAGATTGTTCGAGAGATTATTGAGGCTCGTAGTATTTTGCGTGCAGGTAACAAGTGTGTGAGCGTGGCATCAGTGGCATTGTCAGCTAAAGAGCTCTCCTATCTAGAACGATGGAAACCAGCGAAAGGCTGACTCATCAATCTTTTTTGTTTTTCGTTTCGAGTTGTGGCTCATGTATTTATACGTAGCGACAGCAAGAAATAAACAGTTGATAGTTAGCGCTCGTGTCGTTCCGTGTCTCTCCTTTGTGTCCTGTTTTGTTACGCGCTGCTCTATTTTCATGGATCACCAACTCGCCCAACAAGCAACACTTCTGAAAATCAGCTCCTAATGTATCACTCTATCAAACAAGCTAGAGGGATTTAAATTCTTAAGCTTATAATTTCATCCCGTCATTAGCCTGTCTATTAAGTGCAAATAAAAGCTTTTAACAATGGTTTACTTTTTTCACAGAGCAGTTCTGTTTCTAAGCTCCAGCATGTGGGAAAAGCTTCACTGAAGGCTTGAGTTGTATGCCACTACAACAAGCACTGTGTTCCTCTTCTGGTTCTGTCCGGAGCATGAAGCCTCTAATCGGGTCCCACACCCGATTATGTCAGCCGCATCGGACTTCTAATGAAGAAGCACGTTGGCACAACTCGAACACGTTGCAGAAAATTTTTTTTTCGCGTCAAGACCGGATGCTCAATACGTCCAATCAGGCGCTCCCTTGCATTCCGGTCTTAGCTTAGCCTGAGAAGCTCAAATTACGCCATTAGTATAAATGCAGTTCCCGCATGCTGTCTGACGCTCATCATGTTCTGACCTCTTCCTCATGCAGGTAGCTCTGGCCTCCTGGTGCACTGTATATGTGGCTGGGACCGCACGCCGTTGTTTATAGCGATGCTGCGCCTGTCGCTCTGGGCAGACGGCGCAATCCACCAGAACCTGTCTGCTGTCGAGATCGCCTACCTCACGGTCGCTTATGACTGGTTCTTGTTTTGGCAAGTGTTGCGTAATATTTTAACTAAAGCTGATGGGATCAATGCTCCCAAACTGACGATGCACACTGTAAGTGCATTTATTGAGTTCTCATCGAGTTTCTTTTTTGCTTTCCATTCAAGCCATGATTTGCCCAACCGAGTCAACAAGAGTGAAGAGGTGGGTGTTTATAAGCTTTCCGATTTGGGCACCTATATATATAATAGATGTTATAGCTAACCACGTTCATCATTTCCAAAATACTGCGAAAAGTTTTCTCTCTCACATCAGCCCAAATAAATACCGGCCCATATAATGTGCCGGTATTTATATGGGCGGTATTTATTTGATGGGAGTCGGTATTTATGCAAACTCCCATCAAGCATCATTACTTCGGCGCAACGTATTGAGCGCCTCCTCGTATTTAGTGTGTGAATTAAGAGCGCTTCCTCTGATATGCTGCAAGCTTCAAATTTAATTCCAACCCACTGGTCCACGTAGATGTGCACGTTTGTCGCGATTCTTAAAGTTGAAAAATTTTCTGCTAGCTTTCATCACCACTGCACGCTTTTTACCAGACATTATTGAAAGCGTGCAGAACTGGGAGCACTGGCTAAATCAAGCCGACACTTATATTTCTTAGCAAGTATTTGCTGCAGTTTATCCTATGTTATTTTGCTTCTCTTGTTTTGATCCACAATTTTATACTGTGCTGCTTGACACGGAGCTCACATTAGTGTGGTGAATTTATTGCTATCAGCCCCATACATAGCCGTCACACCGACTCAACTACCCTTGATAAACTCGCATGGTTTTAAAATCTGTTTTCATTGCTGCAGCAACACGTGACATTCTTTTCGCTTGTTGCAGATCTTCTTCTTCTGCTTCAACATGCTCAAGTACATCGACACGGAAGATTTCTCCGTGCTCACCCTGTAAGCTTTATAATTCCCAGCGGCAAGCACTGTTGCGTTCTCGAGCCCATTGGAACTGTCTTCTTTTTTAACGTCACCTTGTGCAGGAAGACTCGAAAAGACGACCTAGAGATGTCCGACAGCAACATTCAATCGACCCACTTAGGTCAGTAAAATGTGCGAGTTCTATATTTTATGTTGCACTGAAGATATAAGACGCTACAAAACACATGAGACGAGACAGGACGCCTGTATCGTCGCCCTGTCTCGTCTCGTGTGTTTTGTAGCGCCTTATTTCTTGAAGTGCAACATGCATATCCAACTTGCGCAGCAATAAACGTTACTCAATATTTTATGTGATTCGTATTGGCTTCCATTTAGTTCATTTAAATGTATGTACATCTTTATTTAATCCTTGACTCTCAGACGGGTTGTTTATTCTGTGCAGGAAATAAACACATTGTAGTATTGTAGCCCACAATACGTCTCACGCAGGTGAAAAAATTACTCATATTGAGCTCGAATTTCAACATGTCAACATGTCAATTATCCTTACTCAAAGGTGCACACAGTTAAGAAAGTTGCTGTGATTAATGCGGATACTTTTTGTCAGGCATAGTTTCAAACTTCCTATTACATAAAAAACGCATAGCTACATCGCAGTAAGCGGTTTCCATGCTAAAGTGCATGACAGCATATAGCACATAAATCTTTTAAAATAAAATCAGACTTTAAATGGTGCTGCCGTGCCAATAAACACACCGTTTTTTATGTCCTCATCACCCATCTGGTTGATGAGTAATAGAATACTAGGGCACTTTTGTCTTAACCTGTACGCATCAGCCTCGCAAAACATTTAAAATATTTCAGCCGAATTACTTGGCTGTTATTTTTTTACTATACTGCGCTGAGGCCAGATCTAGCAGCCTCCATTACTTAGCGTGTCATTATTATATTGTTGAGGTAGAAAAGTTTTCATGGTGCTGATTAACGCAGGGGAGCAGGAGCTGGACGTCGGCACGAGCTACACTGCCAGAGAAAGTGGCTCTGCCAGCGGGTGGGACCTCGGCGAGCCGTCGGTGTACTTTCAAGTGCCTTCCGACTCCACAGAGCAGCGTTCTTTCGACCATGGGCAAGTTGTCTGGTTTTGCTCTACTGAACTTGAACCACCGTGGTGGCTCGGTGGTTATGGCGCTCTGCTGCTGACCTGAAATACGCGGGTTCGATCCCGGCCGTGGCGGTCGAGTTTCGATGGATAAGTGGCCCGTGTTCTTTGAGATGTAAGTGCGCGTTAAATAACGCAAGGTGGCCGCAATATCAGGAGCCTACGGCGTCCCCAATACCCTGAGAAGCTTTGAGACGTTTAACGCCCGCGAACCAAACTTACTGAACTTGAATGACTCCTTGACATCTGCTTGTGCGCAATAGGCATTTGTATTGTTGCCGTTTGCTGCCCCGGACGGCGAGTTTTATTGTTTGAGGCACTCCGTTAAGCTTCGTTTTCACAGCACGTGCATTTAAAATGTCAACTTTTTTAATTTTCGCTCCTTGTTGCGTTTTTCACCGGTTTAGGTATTCGCACGTCTAAAAGCAGGATGACGACCCCTGTACTCAGACCGCACGGCTTCTTCCGTTTGGCAGCGAGCTTCGCGAAATCTTTTGTTTGGTTTGGTTTACGCGGGCTTAACGTCCCAAAGCGACTCAGGCTATGAGGGACGCCGTAGTGAAGGGCTCCGAAAATTTCTACCAGCTGGGGTTCTCTAACGTGCACTAACATCGCAGAATTTCGCCTCCATCGAAATTCGACCGCCGCGGGCCGGAATGTTTTCATGCATATGTTGAAGGAACTCGAATTTGAATTCGTCTTTCTTGGCAGTGAGGTTTCACCCTGAGGCTTCACGCAGAGTCCTTTTCAGTCTTTACGTCCAATTTTAATCAAGAGGTGGTAAAATTTATCTGATTGTATCAAGAAGAGACTATTCTATTGCTACCTGACAGACATCAAGAAAGAGCCGTAAAGAGAAAGTGGATTCTTCAAACCGTAGTCAAGAGTTAACGCTTCCAGCTCAACACAAAAATTTCCTTGGTTTGATTTATGGCGCGAGCGTGGCTTTTTGTCTTTATCCTCCTTAACCTAGTTTAGCAGGAGTGAAGGCACACTTCAGAAAAAAAAAGTTAAACATAGTGCAAGTGTTTACTCCCTTGAAAGTAAATGCTAGGACTACTTCACTTCTACAAGTGTTATCTACAGGAACGGAACGCTATGGTTGTATGAACTTGGCGGCTACGTCAGCAGAAAGCAGCTTGCCATTGGTTTCCTCGGTCAGCGCATAATGTACGTAATTTCACTGGCACGCTCGTTCTCACTATTTGTCGGCACTGCTGTAGAAGTCGTATAACGTTTTCAGGCGATCTATAGTGTGCAAGAGGAAACGCAGGTCCCCTAGACTGTTCTTAGGTCCCTGGCCCCTTTTCGCCAGCATTGTTTTCACATCACTTCATGTGGATCCAACACCTTAGCCTTGGTACTTTTCCTTCATGCTGCCTTTGCGCCATTCAAACCAAATCAAGAAATGTAACGCCGATTAGAAACCCTCGTTTGCTTGAGGATTTTCATTGCTGAGTCACTGACGCAAACGGACATATGTCATAATATTTTTAAAATAGGTGATTAGCTTTTAAGTTTGACTAGGGTCTGCTGCGCAGTGACACGTTGCATAAGAGTATAGTACGTTGTCATGGTCGGATGGAGACAGCGGCAGCTTCCATTTCAGAGCCAACAAATTGTGAGACTTGGCACGGGGTTGCGGCATTGTGTTCGCCCGATTATTTTCGGAACACTTCCAATGCAAATTCTCTGTTCTGCTTCCCTCAGAGCCGGCGTGCGCATAGGCGGGGAGGACGCCTCCAGCGCGAAGAGCTCCGACGAGGACGACTCTGCTGTCGTGGTCCCCTCCACAGGGGCCGCCGCATCACCTTGGGACACCCTTTCAGTGCGGCAGCGCCATACGTCGGGCTGTTCTTCCTTCGGTGACGGAAGGTCAGTCATTTGCTGGAGTCTTTAATGCTCCGCCCTGATATGCACCTTTTAGTTGCGTGTTCTTAGAGCTTCTATGCGCGAGAACTTGCCCGAACTACGCCCAGTTTCAGCAGCAAAGGGCGCGAAGGGAGCGGGGTTCGGAGAGTATGTATGAAAAGCAAGCGGAAGTGGCCGTTGGTTTTCTTCTGGCGTGGCGTGTAAGACGAGAGAAAGAGGGGGGCTCTTTATGTTCGACAATCGAGAATCGAAAATATTGTTACGTGGTCCAGGCGGGAACGACGCGAGAACGCCCGGGCACAGTACACAGATCAAGAGCACAGGGCGGCCCGCACAGAGCACCAGGCACAGAGCACCGAATCCCAGAGCACGCGCGCCTCCGAGAGTCTTCATTCATCTCTTCTTCTATCCGTTGCATGGCCCCCGGTCGCAAAAACCACCGTCTCGGTGGAAATTAGGGCGGGGCAAGGGATTGCGACACGTAGGGCTTGAGGCGAGACACGTGGACAACGTCACTCTGAGATGCACCGGAGGTAGTCTCCGGAAAGGCCGGGGCAATCTCGTAGGTGACGGCGGTGACCTGGCGGAGCACACGGTATGGGCCAACATAGCGGGACATTAGTTTTTCGCAAAGCCCGACACGGCGTGTGGGCGACCAAAGCAAGACGAGGGCTCCAGGGGAAAAAGTTACCATGCGGTGGCGGCGGTCGTAGTAGTCCTGCTGTGAGGCCTGCGAGGCTTGTAGGCGGGAGCGAGCCAGCTGGCGGGCGTGGTCGGCGCGGGCAATAGCGTCGTGGGCATATTCAGAAGGCGGGGAAGGAGATGTCGGAAGCAGCGTGTCCAAAGGTAATTGGGATTCACGACCGTACAACAGATAGAACGGGGAGTAACCGGTAGTGTCATGACGAGAAGAATTGTAGGCGAAGGTCACGTATGGAAGGGCAATGTCCCAGTCCCGATGGTCCGGGGAAACGTACATACATTGCGAGCATACCCGTGAGAGTGCGGTTGAGGCGCTCTGTAAGACCGTTGGTTTGGGGATGATAGGCGGTGGTTAGCTTATGTTTTGTTGAGCAGGAACGGAGAATGTCGTCGACAACTTTAGAGAGAAAGCAACGGCCGCGGTCGGTGAGAAGTTGGCGGGGTGCACCATGACGGAGGATGAGGTCGTAGAGGAGAAAATCGGCCACATCGGTAGCAGTACTGGTGGAGAGGGCCCGCGTGATGGCATAGCGAGTAGCATAATCTGTAGCAACGGCAATCCATTTGTTTCCGGAGGTGGACTCCGGAAACGGGCCCAAAAGATCCAAGCCAACACGATAGAATGGTTCAGGCTGGAGCAAACCCGCGGAGAGCGTGGCGGGACGTTTCCGGCGCTGGCACTGGTCGCAGGCACGAACATAGCGGCGGACGGACTGGTAGAGACGGGGCCAAAAGAATCGACGACGCACGCGGGCGTAAGTACGCGAGACGCCCAGATGTCCAGCAGTGGGGAGGTCATGGAGCTCGTGGAGGACGTCGTTGCGCAGATGCTTCGGGACAACGAGCAGTAGGTCTGGACCGGCGGGGTTCAGGCTTCTGCGGTAGAGTGTGTCATGATGAAGTACAAACCGGCGCAGGGCAGGGTCAGATGGAGAGGATCTGAGGCGGGAAATAATAGAGCGGAGCTCGATATCTCGTCGCTGCTCATCGCCAAGGTGAGTAAGAGCAGAGAGCGAGAAGAGGTCAGCGACGGAGTCACTGCCAGAATGATCAGAAGAGTCAACGGGGTATCGGGAGAGGCAATCAGCATCAGTGTGTAGCCTACCGGACTTATATACCACGGTATAGTCGAAGTCTTGGAGGTGTAAAGCCCAGCGACCTAGGCGGCCAGTAGGATCTTTCAGTGATGAGAGCCAGCAGAGCGCATGGTGGTCGGTGACAACCGTAAAAGGGCGGCCGTACAAATATGGGCGGAATTTCCCAACCGCCCATAGAAGGGCTAAGCACTCACGTTCGGTAATTGAGTAATTGCGCTCCGGGGCGGAGAGGAGGCGGCTGGCGTAGGCGATGACATGGTGCTGTTCGGATTGCCTCTGAGAGAGAATAGCGCCGATGCCATAGCCACTGGCGTCTGTGCGGACTTCAGTGGGAGCTGTCACATCGAAGTGGGCCAGAACTGGCTTGGTAGTAAGATTCAATATCAAGGTGGAAAACGCGTGTGCTTGGTCGGGTCCCCAGATGAAGGTGGCGTCCTTTTTCAGGAGGTCGGTGAGGGGCGGGCGATGTCGGCGAAGCCTTCAACAAATCGACGAAAGTAGGGGCACAGCCCTAAGAAGCCGCGGACGGCGTTACAGGAACGTGGCTGAGGAAAGTCTTTAACGGCTCGGATCTTATCAGGGTCAGGGTGCACCCCCGTGTCGTCGACGACATGACCCAAGATGGCGAGTTGACTGCGCGCGACATGGCACTTAGACGAGTTAGCTGCAGGCCAGCATGACGAAAGAGGGAAAGGATCTGAGAAAGGTCAGGGAGGTGAGAGGAAAACGAGGGCAAAAAGACAATGACGTCATCGAGATAGCACAGGCAGGTGGACCACTTGAAGCCTTGCAAAAGAGCATCCATCATGCGTTCAAATATGGCTGGTGCGTTGCATAATCCGAAAGCATAACTTTGAATTGATAAAAGCCATCAGGAGTCACAAAAGCGGTTTTCTCACGGTCCTGTTCATCTACAGCAATTTGCCAGTAGCCGGAGCGAAGATCTATGGACGAGAAGAATTTGGCACCATGGAGGCAGTCAAGCGCGTCATCGATACGCGGCAGGGGGTACACGTCCTTTTTAGTGATCTTATTCAGGTGGCGATAATCAATGCAAAAACGCCATGCGCCATCCTTTTTCCTGACAAGGACGACGGGTGAGGCCCAGGGACTGTGTGAGGGTTCGATGATGTTTTTTTCTAGCATTTTAGTAACTTCCGCATTGATTACTTGACGCTCGGCGTGAGAGACCCGGTAAGGGCGGCGGCGGATGGGAGGGGCATCGCCTGTTTCAATGCGGTGCCTGACGGCGAGAGTTTGACCCAGCGCGGTGTTGTTCACGTCAAAAATATCCGAAAACAATTCGAGAAGGGCACGAAGCTTGGCAGTTTGATCGGGATGGAGGTCGGTAGCCATCATGGTTGTGAAGGTGTCGGTCGACAGAAGAGACTGCCGGCGCGGTGCGGCGGTTTCTGGAACTGGGGTAGCGGGCAACGTAGCCACGTGGCAAGGAGCGAGAGGGGATAGCGTAGCGACGCAGATGCCGGACGGTAGCACTTGAGAAGTGAGGCTGAAGTTGAGGAAAGGCAGAGAGAGGGCGTTGGCTTGGATCCGTTGCAATATAGAGCTAAAAAGACCTCGACGCACAAGGGGAGCGATGGCAGTAATACCTTTAGTTCTACTTTCGGTGTAGTATCTCATTAACGAAGAATGGGCAAAAGCGAAACCAAATGGGCCGGTGTCTTAGTGAAGCATCGGCAAAACTTCCCAAGCGAAGCTTCTAGCAGCGGCGCTCATGGCGGCAACAAATTATACCCACGTGTCAGCGATGCTAGCTCCTGCAAAGTGATTTGGAGAAACATTGGTGCTATGTGTGTGAACCAACGCGTTGCGTGGCCGGCAGTTCTGCAATTTTTCCTGAACAAATTATGTTTAATGTGGCATAATCTTCAGGGATACATTCGTACGCATGTCTTTTCGGCTATCATGGCTAGGAAGCGATAGTTCGTGCTTTATGAATAAATGCACGGAATTTTTTCAAAGAATATACGGACGCACAAAAAGAGCACCTGACGATGCTAATATGAACTGATTTAATTTTTGTCTGTGTCTTTGCATTTATAGGCTCCCTCAAAGGAGGCAGATAATAAACTCTACCCCTGCATTTGTCCGGGCGGTTTAAAAGGTGTTTACACACTGTGGAAGAGAAGCAGGTCTCTTTCCTAGCATCTGTCTGTGTGGATAGGGCGCCAAAACATCGGCTGTGAATCGAGTTCAAAGAAAGAAATTCATACTCTCCAACTTGAAAATTATGCTTCCAACTTTTCCTGTAGTTTTGCTTAAGAATTGTGGAATCCTTCAAACGGAAATCTCATATCTGTCCGCGCATGTTTACCATTCGAAGCCAAGCTCAGACTACGGAATTCTACTGGAGGCAAACGCTCAACCTGGTACTTCCCCGCTTGGAAAAAAAGAGCAAACACCAGCGAGGTAACCTGGTGTGTCTGGGTGGAGCTGCGGTCCCAGACAAAGTGTCGTCACTACTTCGGAAAGGCCCGAAATTTTGCTTCGAACCAATATTGGCACCCCATGAATGGCTAGCCATGAATCGCCAATTATCAAGGAAAGCAGGTCCGGAAGACGAGGAAAGGTTCCTATTGGACGGCGTTGACAGCTTGGAAAAGTCGGTGAACAAGACTGTTTACAAGAAAGACCCAACATGCTTTGTTTACGACTTCTTCGTAAGGAATGGCCTCCAGTTCATTGAATCTGAGAAAGAAGGTGGATTCGTCGTTCTGCCCTCCGGACTTTTCAATGAAAAAGCAACTGCGGCTGTGCTCAAGAACTTTAAAAAGGTACCCGTGAAGCGTTCACGCGTAAAGCAAGCCGCAATCTCTTTATGCGATAAGCTAGAGCTAGCCAAACTGTCTCATGTTGTTAACAACAGCAAGAACGACTGCCTGTCTGTGTTTTTTTCCGCTAAAACGCAGAAGGCTGATGTACCCTTCAGAGCCATTGTTAGCGAGAAAGGCACATGGCAACATGAAATTAGTATCTTTCTGCAGAAGCATTTGAACATGTTGCATATTGATGATCCTTTTGCCACGAAGAATTCAGATGTTTTTTCGCTTCTGCAGACAGTTGACTCAATCGGATTTGGGCTCTCAGTTGATGTAGAAGATTTATTCTACTCCATACCTCACCAGCCACTTTTTGAATCAGTGCGTAGCTGCATTGAAGCTAATGATGTCATTGATTTCCAAAACTCAGCAGACATATCGGTAGACAGTTTCCTAGCTCTTTTAGAATTCTATCTCAGTGCCACTTTTATCACCTTTGACAACCAAACCTTTTTGCAGCGACAGAGAGTGTGCATTGGGTCGTGCGTGGCACTAGTTTTATGCAATATCTTTTTATCGAGTATTGACCGCACCGTGTATGGTGTACTTGACAAAGACAAAGTAGCACACGTTTTCAGGTATGTTGACGATTTTCTTGTGCTGCTGAAAGTACGAAATGATTGTATGTATGACGATGCCATTGCAGACATTTTAAATCTCTTTGAGAATAATGCCTTAGGTCTAACCTTTACACATGAGCTCCCTGTTAATAACACTCTGCAGTTCCTTGACCTCAAACTTACCTTTGGAAAAGAGCACGTTTTTGCTGTTTCTGCCCTCGCACACAAAAACAACTATTACCATATGATTCAGGCCACTCTAAGATCACCAAAAGGACCATTGCTAAGCAGATTATTGAGCAATCTTTGAAGAAGTCATGTACGCATGCCATGCAGGCTAGCTTCGGCATGCAAATTTCCAGGCTGAAAGAGGCTGGCTTCCCCGATGTGGTTGTGCTGGCAGTGGTTGAAACGCTCGAAAAGAGGCTAAAAGCGCCCCAAAAAGTAAACTCTGATGTTGCCAACAAAGCTTCAAAACCAGTTGTAATTTCATATGTTGACAGAACTGCACATAATCTGAAGAAGATAGCAACCAAGCATGGTGTCCCACTCGTTTTCTCGGCTCCCTGTAAGCTGAGTCGCCTTTGCGCCCGCATTGGGAGACTTCACGCCAGAACGAAGCAAGGTGGCTGCGGCGTGAAACACAAGAACCGCTATTTAGATTGCCAAGTTGGCATTGTTTATCAGATTCCCCTGACATGCGGCAAAACCTACATAGGCCAGACGGGCCGATGTTTGAACGTGCGAATCCGAGAACATGAAAGATCAATTAAAAACCAGGAGCAACGTCATTTACCCATGCACTGCTTAGAATATAAATGCAGGCCCTTGCTCCACCAAGTTAAGATCCTGCGCAAGTGCAGTAATGAAAAAGCACGTGAACTTCTTCAGTCATATTATATAAAAAAGAAGGGACAAGCATGCATCAGTGACACATCAGTCGTACTTTACAATAAGGAGGCACGTTTTCTTCATAGTATGTTTAGGTGAGCCACGCCTTTGGTTTTTTTCTGATTTTGGGTTGTTCTTTTGTTACGCTGCTGATACCCTGATGCGCCTGCGCTGGTATGGCATGATATATAAGTGTTTTTTCTGGAATAAACCTCCGTTGTTAGTTTGCGCCTGTCCTGTCTTCTTACATGTGATTGTCAAGAAAGCGCAACCAATGTTTCCTATTGCAAGCAAATACGTTTACAAGTTCAGCCTTTAGCTCTCTCTCAATAGTCTCTAGCAGCCGATCCAGTCGGTGTCGCGCACTGAAACCAATTCTAGCCTCACCCGGCCTGTACCGCACCCTACTCCACGCCGCTCATGGCTAAACCCGTTCACCCTCCCAGTCGAACCATTCGAGCCTATACACTCACTCCACAGCCCTCTGGTCTCCGTGGGCAGCATTCGCTCTGAGCGACCGCACAACGAGAAAGTTTTCCGGTACGGCGCATTACAACGGCAAAGGCAACGCCCCGTGCTGTGCACAAGGTTTCTAGCGTACTGCGGTTGCAATATTTAAATGTTTGGTACCCACGTGGACAATCGAAATTAGTCTCTTTCTCATGTCGTAGATATGTGGACTCCACCAGAGGTTCCTGTCGATGACAACACCAAGGAATCTGTGGCTTCTCTCATAGTGAATGGCTTCGCCATTGATGCGAATGGTGTAACGTGACATTATTTTGCGTGTGAACGCCACAAGTGAACACTTTTTGGTCGAAATGTTCAAGCCCTGCAAGCGAAGATAAGATGTCAATATCGATGCCGCTTTTTGAAGTCTTGCACGATCTTCAGGAAGGGTCACTCCTGATGCCCAAATACAGATGTCGTCTGCATATACCGAGATCTGAGCAGATTGTGGCAATACGTCGACCAGGCCGATAAGAGCAAGGTTGAAGAGAACTGGGCTCAGCACTCCACCCTGAGGGACTCCGAGCGAATTTCGGTGTAAGAACGTTGGTCCGTCTACAGTCAGGACAAAACACGACCTCTCTAATCAATAGCTTCGTATCCAGCTGAACGTGCGGCCTCCGATCTCAGCAGCTTCCATTGCGTCCAAAATGGCCTGATGCGTTACGTTGTCGTACGCGCCCTTGATATCCAAAAACAATGCCACGATCAATCTTTTCAAACTTTTGCTGTGGTGCACCGACGTTACAAGGTAAACCACGTTGTCGATAGAAGAGCGGCCCCGTCGGAACCCAGACATGAAGGAACCCAGACATGGGAGAAAGTCCTGGGGCGCATCAGTGCGCTCGATGCTACAACTGTACCGTTCCCTATTTCTGGGGTACATGCGGTACAGTCTTCCGATATTCGGTTCCATTAGAAAAACAAATATCAAGACTCTTCGTAGTGTGCAAACGCAAGCTCTCTGTATCTGTCTTGGACTGCCTAAATGTGCATCAACAGCAGCAACTGTTCTTGTTGGCCGGTAACATCCTGTTACTACATACATTGATGTTGACACCATGAGAACACATATTCGCCACCTCACACGGGTTCCCTGTCATCACCTCGCAACACTCCCAATAATTAGGGCGCGTACTGAATTCTCCAAAGTCATTGAAGCCCATCGCGCATATCTTCCATCGCAGTTCACCCCTGCGTCAAGACCGAGCTCACCCTTATGGAGTCTTCATGAACCTCGGGTTCACCTCTATATTCCTGGCATTACAAAGAAAGCTGGTGTATCACTGCCCGCTCTCAAACAACTGACATTGAATCACTTGCATTCTTACCACAGTCACCGCATACATATTTACACAGATGGATCAGTTCACTCGACCAGTTCTGCGGGGTCGGTGGTGATACCGGCCAGATCCATCTTCATGAAAGTGAAGACGACCTATCCAACATCTTCAACAGGTGCGGAACTCGCAGCCTTATGGGCTGCGGTAGAGTTCATCAGCAAAAGACCTCCACATGACTGGACGGTTTTCACCGACTCTAAAGCAGCCCTTCAAGCCCTACAAGGAACAACTTGTTCCTGAGATCCGTCTACTGTACCACGGCACAGTATCCAAAGGTCATGACATCATTTTTCAATGGCTGCCAGGACACTGTGGTATTAACAGTAATCACCAGGCCGGTGCGGCTGCGCGTTCTGCTCACAACGACGGACTTCCAGTGAGGATCCCAATATCGAGACCTGACGCTGCGTGTGGGCTTCGCCCTTTGGCGCTGGAGCTCACACTTTCAGCGTGGAACACGGGAGAGTTTTGCAACCTCCGCCTCAAGCCACTGGACCCTTAACTGCGCCTTCGTCTTCCACGTAACTTAGAACGTCGCAACGCAACACGGATATGCCGTTTATGGATCGGTGTTGCATTTACCAATTACTATGCTTTCTGGATTGGGATGGCCGACAGCCCTGCCTGTGAGAGCTGTGGTTGTGAGGAGACCATCGCTCATCTTCTCTGAGTGCCCTGCATTTGCGAGTGCAAGACATACACTGTGTTGTGCCCTGGACCACCTCGATTCTCGCCCATTAACAGAGCAAAAGATCCTCGGTCCGTGGCCACAGCAGTCGACTGCCCTGAAGGCAAACAAGGCACTCTTTGCCTACTTGAGAGCGACTGGATTGAGTGACAAATTGTGACAGCGTTGTGCGTGTGTGTGTTATGCCTTTTTTCTCTTCTCTCTTCCTCCTTTTAGTCCTCTAATCCTTCTTCCCCAGTGCAGGGTAGCCAACCGGAACCCCTTTCTGGTTAGCATCCCTGCCTTTCCCTCCTCCTCTTTATCTATCTATTTGGTACCCACGTTGCGTTTCTTCTTTTTCTTCTGCGGAAAAGTAAAAAAAAAAATCCTGAATTATCTGGAAATAGATGTCATGCTCCCATAGTGGATAGACAACTTTCCTTTTTGACTACGTTTTTCTCGCACCCTTATAGCTGGCAGGTCGTCAACGAGACTGGATCCGTGGGCGGCTCTCCACCCTCCCTGCTGTCGAGGAGGAAATACGGACGAAGCCAGAGTCCAAGCCCCCGGAGCCGCCCGTAAGAAGACACTTTGGCTTCCCGTTCACTGCTTCTTTTTTAGTGTTTGACACACCTGCCTAATGCGCTCTAACTGCTTGCTGCAGAATGGACTGGCTTCATTAAGACATCGCTTCGGACTGCCCTGAATACCGTATACCATGATTGAACTTTCGTAATGAATCGCGCATACTTCCTGCCTTAGAAATCTGTCTGCAGATGTCGCTGCCGCCTACCGGAGCGAGCTATTCGAGCGTTCTAGACAAGAATGTGGTGAACTATATAGCCACTATCCACGATCAGTCGTCAGTGCTGGCGTGGCTTACGCACTCTTCTTCTGTTTGGTAGGGCCCAGCTTCGTGTTAGCGCTTTCCTGAATCGTTTCTCGCACGTTTAACCGTTTTGTCCTATACGCAAACAGCGTCAATTTCATCGCGAACAGGATAACGGCAATCTAAAACCAAGCACGAATATTGGTTTCTGGTAGGGGTGTGCAAATATTCTGAGATATCGGATAACGAGTCAGATATCCTCCTATTCGATTATTCGGACGACTGCAATAGTGTACGCTCAATTATTCGGTACGAATTGAATGCGTCCTGAAGTTTTCGAATATTTTTTGAATAATTGGCGCGAAGTGCGAACAAGGTCTGCCGTGTTTTTCTTCCACAATTTTTCCTATAACAAGGACCATACACGCAGAGTGCAACGCTGCCGCAATCGGTATGCGAGGGATGGAGGGTTCAGCACCGGAGTGCTGTTCGTCAGCAATCTTTCCTTGGTTCAGCAATCTTGCCTTGGTACCCGACCTCGGGGGCCATGCCTCAAACGTAGTTCTCGCCCGTATCATGCTCTGAGATGAGACGCTAGTTTATTTTTTTTCGTTATCAAGAGCTAAAGCACGTTTCCTATGCGCATAACATGACAGTAATAACGTTAGTACAATGACTTCGTGTTGCGACCTCCCAAATGGAGATCAGTTGTGCGTATTTTAGCAGACAGAGCTGTACTACAGCGAAACCAGCGTTTCGCTATTTGTGACGATTACTCATTGAATATTCGCACAAGTAGCGAGTATTCATAAACAAATATTCGTTTCTGTTCTCTCATTATTCGATTCGCATTCGATGCGATAGCAAAACTATAGTATACACTATTCGTATTGGAATCGCTCTGGAAAAAGTATTATACGCACGCCCCTAGTTCCTGGGGAAGAAATACAGGGGTTGTCTCTTAACACTTCCACGCAGAGATCTTCACACCAGAGAAGTGTAAATCAATTGCGCTCTAGTGTTCAGTCTCCTTGAAGTAAGCTGTTCTGCTGTTCCAGCGGCAGCACTCACGTTTATTTCTCATCTGACGCTGATAGCACCTCGTCACCGCTCTTTCATGGCTCAAAATTCAAAGAAAACCGCTGCGGCGATCCACATTCTTTGCTACCTTTTCACTGCTAGTATTCACGCTAATTATGATACACCACTGCAGGCACGGATCTGGGCCCCTCCCAAAAAAAATCCTGGCTACGTGTCTGCGCCACCGCCAATACTAGCACCCTAGATTACTTTATCCTTCAAGTTGCTATTCAGCTTGAGGCAGCCCGATAAACCATTATGCGGCAAGCATGCGAAATCCACACCCAAGCTGAAAATTTGATTTGGTCCTCTACATTTGGAATACATCACCTTCACGCCAGACTGCAGAGTGCCGCCGCGGAAAGCGCTACTCGACATTTTGTAATTGGTGCGCACAGATATGTTATCTTAACCAGGGAAGAACTGTGGTTATGGCCTTCACGAGGAAATGCACGGATCTACGTTCGCTGATGCTAGGCTACTCGCAGTTGCAGTCCCTTCTGAGAGTTGATTCCATGGTCGGTCAAGCATCGCTTGGCCGTCAGAATTTGGAAAGTCATAAGGGAAATCAAAGAACACACGTATTCAAATACGTGACCACATCGCGGTGGCACAGCTACATTGACCTTTTAGTGCTGCTGCTTGATGAGGCTAATAATTTGAGAATATATTGGAACCAAGACGATAAAAAGCCGTATAGGCCGGAAAGCTACGGTGCAGCTTTGCGTTAACGGCTCAGACCGCTAATACCTCCAGATTCCGGAACGAATGTCTTAAAAGCAAAACGAACCTAAAAGCAGAAGAGAAATGGTTTTTTTTCTGCGTCCACAGAGAAAGAAAAAAAAGACATTTACTATAAACGGAGGTATAAACGCCATCAACGTTGCCGGTAAACCGCAGAAGCGCTTTGTTCTAGGGGGAAAAAAAGCAGCGCTACCACGAAAATTTGGCAGAACAAATGGCCGAGCCAGAGGAATTTTGAAATCTCCCCGTCTGTGACGTCACCATCGAGTTTCTCCGCACTTCTAAAATGCAGCGAGAAGCCTAAGATTTATTTGATTATATCAACATTTTGAACGCTAGGCCCCAAAAACAACTTTACATATTTTACCTGCAGCCTATATAGATTAGCATCATTGAATATCGCGAAATTCTCAAAACGTGAAGCAGTTGCCCCTCAATGAAAATAAAAATTTCAATTCATCTTAAATAATTGGTTTCTGCGGAAACATACAGCCTCTGCCGGGATCCGAATACTTTTGTCCTCTGTAAATGTGTGCCTCTAATTGTCGTTATTTTCCCCGCTGCAGTCAATCTGTAGTGAGAATAAATTAAATCGCCGAAACCACTATATCGAAAACTTCGCTACTAACTTTCGTAAGAACCACAAAAAAAAATTGATTTCGTGCTCCCCACTTCATGCGGCTCTGCTACCCTCATATCCTGAGCAAGTTGCTGGCTTTACACGCTCCGGCTAAATGTCTGCTCTTCAGAAAAGGAGCTCGCGGCGGCTGCGTTTTTATGGCGGAAAAACTCTAAGGCGGCCCGTGCGCTGTGCCATGTCAGTGCACGTTAAAGATCCCCGTGGTCGAAATTATTCCGGAGCCCTCCACTACGGCACCTGTTCTTCCTTTCTTCTTTCACTCCCTCCTTTATCCCTTCCATTACGGCGTGGTTCAGGTGTCCAACGATATATGAGACAGATACTGCGCCATTTCCTTTCCCCCAAAACCAATTATTATTATCTTTCATCATGTCATCTACTCCTGCTCGAGTACATCGCGTTATGAGCTGCTCCCAAGCATTGCCAGTGAAATTTAGACAATCCCTAACCAACCATTCCTTCCCTCTTTTTCAGGCTCTTTTATTTTAACGCCGATACCGCACTCGGAACTACTGGGGCGCACTCAAAACAGCTAAGCCGCATCGTAGCTGAATCAATCGCATGGTGCACTCTCCTCAGTCTCTGGTCGCGTCTCCATCAGAAAGCACCCACGATGTGCTTGTAAAAGCGCTCTCCTATTCTCTTGGGGAAGGGACTCGGCTAACAATTGCGCATTTTTTAGGTCGTCCGTATGACACTGTGTCAGCACGTTGGAGACGCAGAAAATAAAATAATCGCATGAACAATTGTATAAAGATTGGGGAACTACATTTGTGCTATAAGCTAACTCTCGCAGTGTTCTTTACGCGCGACTTAGTTCCCTTCTGACTCAATATATGCGAAATAGACTCCAACGAGGTGATTTGTATTGTTTCTTTCGCGAACGTGTTTTTCTTGCACAGTTACAGTATGGCACCCGATATTTTTTTGTGTTTAGTATGAGGAATTTCAGTACATGCATGTACGCCTCCACTAAAGGTGCCAAAAACTCTTGTTTAATACCTCTACGATCGTATGCTTCAACAGCGACATTCTGGAGAAGCCCACCGACACTTCGTCTAAGCTGCTGTCTAGCGCAGAGCTCCTGCAGCGCCGTCGCGAGCGACTAGAGGCGGTTCGTCGCATGGTGAGCAGACCTTACCAGAGCATCGTGGCGGACAAGACGAACCGACGTGCGGGGCGGAGACCGAGCTCCTGGACACGAAGACTCCTTTCTATTGCTAGAGCGCTTTTTCCAGGCGGGGGCTGCTTCTGAAGCCCAAGAAATATTTTACGCACTTTCAGTTCTGCATGCGGCAATGTACTTGCAAGGGTAGCGTTGAAACATATTCCCTGATATCGCGTGTACCTCTAATAAAGGCTAGCCTGCGAATTTCAACCTGCTGACGTCTTTGGTGTTTGTCTGCCGTTACGGCACACTTCGTCGCTTTTCTCATTTGTCTTCCTTTTTTGTAGAACGAATACCAGTGTCTGTTTCAAGTGCGAATACCTGTTATACGCAGCTCATCCGCGGTACCAGTCGGTAATCAGGGGCCCGCAAAAGCTGGTTTGCGCTTGTTAACACGGGTTGGCGCTGCGGTTAGCCAGACGTTACCCGCATCGCCGTCACGCAGCGCGCACAGTGTCACGGCATGTCCAGCCGCAGCAACAGCAGTTGAAGCAAGATCCGCGTCCTATCAGGGACAAAAATAACTTACTGCCACCCCCCTCCCCTCCACTTTCCTAACCAAGCCGCACTGCATGCGGGCGCCGCCTGACTATGCGCTACTGGTGTAGAGACTGCAGAAGTGCGGCTATCGGTAGGGTCATTTGCTTTTGTCCGCTGGCGCTCGGCTGCTGACCCGAAAGACGTGGGTTCGATCCCGGCTGCGGCGGTCGCATTTCGATGGGGGCGAAATGCTAGATGCCCGTGTACTGTGCGATGTCAGTGCACGTTAAAGAACCCCAGGTGGTCGAAATTATCCGGAGCCCTTCACTACGCCGTCGCTCATGGCCTGAGTCGCTTTGGGACGTTAAACCCCCATAAAGCAAAAAAACCAAAAGCAAAGCTTTTGTCCGCGATTGTAGACAGTGGCGTAAGAAGCGACCAAACCCATGCCATAGCCGATTGTCTTCGAACGCAATTTAAAAATTTGTTTTAAAAGTCACCGAAATTGTGCTGCCACTCTGTCATACTAATTAAAAGAAATTGGTAACCTAAAACAACAGAACATGATTAGGATGATGCGCATAAATCAGTGCAGTTTCACTTTCTTTGAAGAAAAGATTCGTGGTATTTCTTTTAGTGATATTGCTTCAACATGTTCTTAGCGCCCTCTGTCCTTGCTCTCACCCGACCGCCCGCTTAGCGTATGTAACAACGTTCGTACCTAAATCTATTAGTGTGCAGGGAGGCAGCCGCGGCGGTTCAGCTTTGCCATCGTGTTCCTCTTTATAAATGGCACACAAATTGAGTTATCTCGGTCAAACATTTTCGCATTTCGTTGCGATGCTCGCAGTGAATGAAGTGGATAAAAGTCGTAGTGACCGCAAGGCGAAGATGGCGAGCCCGTTGAGAACTGAAATTGCTGCTCCGTGCGTGCCTCCTCGGCTAAGCCGGCTTGGCCTCCCTGAGACGTCGTAGCAAGCGACAAGTTCTGTGGATGCACACCTGCACGACCGGTGTCTTGCTGCCCGAGTGTGGCATTTAGCCTTGAAGTGAAGCTTTATTGCTCCCAGGACGCACTTTGCATTCCGTAAAGCCTTCAGTACGTTCGCTTTATTGTGCCTTTGTTATTACGCCCAATCAACGCACCAGCTAACACCAGCTCAATGCGCTCAAGCAGTATTAACGCTAGAGCGTGAAGAAGCTCGTGAGGCAGAGAAGCCGGCGTTGCCGCACTCTAAAGGCCCGCTCACACTTGTCCAAAAACCTGGCGAGCGAAGCGGATTCAGCCGCTTTTGCCGTCGGCCAGGGCGAAAGCGGCGCTACCAGGACGATCGGTTCCGGACATATTTTCCGCCTTCTCCAAGGTAAAAAGTTGCGTTTTTGACCTCACATCCCGGCAACATGGTGGCAAGCTGGGCAGCAAGGATGTCAGGGAAACCCAGAGTCGTATTTTCAATGGAAATTCTTATTGAAGCGAAAGTTTTACTCGGCCAGCGTCATCTCTATTTTTACAATGCCAGACACATCGCCCGCTTCGCAGTTAGAGCCGCCGGTACGCCTCACTTCAGTTACCGCGCTGCGGCGCTGCCAAGATGGTTGTACTGCTTTCGTCATGCTTGCCAACGGTCGCGGTGTGGTGGCCTTATATCTCATGCTCCTATACTACAGACCTACACCACGCGTCTGTCTGTTTTCTGCATCGTAGCCCTTCTTCCGTAGCTCTCGATTCATCCGCGGCGCAGCGCTTTTTCCAACGACAATCGGCTGGAGCAGCAGCTTTGCTCGCCGTTTGCAGAGGTGGGCTCAGGCGTTTGCTCTGCCTATCACTTGAGGATGCTGTTCCTTGCCAGACGAATAGAGCGTTGCAAGTTGTTACGTTTGTTCGTTTCGTGGCACCATGACTAACGAAAATTGTATTGCGCGGATAAATGCTGTGGTCCGCGACGCTGACGAGGTGTCCTCGCAGCAGCAGTAAAATGGCCCCAGTTAATTATGGCAAGCGCGGCTGCTGCTTTCAGTTTTGTGCGAAGTGTGGGAAATTTTAAGCTCGTTTGCAGAAAAGAAGGGGACATTCACGTGCATTTATTTACATATATTTACAACTCTTTCCAGCAATAGCAAATACAATACTTTGGATGCGTCTGCTGATATACATTCCAACTCTGTGTTTACAGCCATTTACATTTATAGAATTTGTGTATTTGATTGTATTGACACTTATTTACAGACAAGAAATATGCATTGTCGTGCAACCACATTTGTACGTTCTAGGAGGAAAAAGCGTCTCGTGCGTGAGCGGAACAACAGTGAACGAAACAAACGTCTAACGCCCGTCTGGACAACCAGTTCCTACGCCCTCGTGCTTTTGATCGCCCTCTCCTGCTGCCTGAAGCGGCAACAACGGTAAAAGAAACGCTGATGCTGCACCGAAAAAACGCTGCGTTGTTTTTCGGCCTTTACGGTGACTGCGCCTCAAGACGTGCTCAAGTGGAATTGATTCTGATTTTATCTGCCTCCTTTCCTTCAAGCTCTTTTTTTAGTTTTGCATCGTTTTATTAGTGCCTGGTTGTAGTCAAGACCAGGCAGAACGTCCGATATGCTTCGGCATCAGCTGCTGCGCCGTGCATTTGCGACTGGAGTTCTTTTCGCTTCTAAAACAATCGTAGCTGCAGTCTGTCACGCAGAGAAAAATCTTTATCTAGTTGTCGTAACGATGACAGCTTAGCCTGCAAAAAGTAGAGCTACGGCTTGAAAGCTACTGCTACTTGGCAGTTTCGAAAAATGCCTTCTCGGGAAGATATATCATTCCTTTATTTCATTCTTTCATTTTCCTTACTCAGCACGATTGAATCGCAAATCAATAGAGTAAAACGTATTACTAACTACCTTTACCCTCTGATTTCATAATTCTGTGAAGCAGTTTCAGTACCTCACCCGGAATATTTCAGCGTTGTAGCTAGAAGACTAACATGATTCGAACAAGTCGCCACAGCCTTTCGTTACAATGCCAACGCCGCAGCACCGCACTCTCTGTGGCTCCTTTTAAAACCAGCGCCTGCAGCGGCTCCACGGTGAGCAGCGCCACGAACGGCGTGCTCTATGACGCGTCAATACCTGACAGGCTGCCTGATTACTATGAGGGATGCAGAGCCCGCCTCACGAAGAAAAAGAGAACGTTTAAAAAATTGTCTTCGTCCGCTTTCCGTCGTCAGGCGCCACTCAGATGGCACTCTCCCTCACAGGCGTAGAGCAGACACGAAGGCTAGCCGACAGGGGAGAGCAGGAAAGGAGAACAGGAGAGGGTGTTGGACGGTCGGATCGGCCGTACTCGGCAGGCATTGTAAACATAAAGGAGGCGCTGACTAGGCAATCTAGGCGGGGATCGGGTCTGCAAAATGGCAAAATGTGTGGGCAGTAGTTGTAGGCAATTCATAAGAGGCAGCGTCGAACAAGTGGTCGTAATCGAAAGAGGATGCTGTCCGAAAAACAAAATTACGAAATCGGATGAATAGTTCATTATATAGAGCCAAAAGTGTCCAAAAAGTGAGCTGGGCCAGAGAAAAAGTGACGCCAAATTTGAAAACGTCAGAAGTAGGTGGAGCTACAGCTTGGCGCAATATCTGAAAACCCGAAATGGGCAATCACGTGACCAGTGATAAATGAACGATACGTAACCAGGAAGTTGAAAAAGAAGAATGATACATTAGAGAAAATTAGGTAATTAATGAGAACCAAAAGGCAATGGAGGAGTAAATGGACTGGACGGGTATATAGTGAGTGAGCGGGAACGAAGCGTAGCGGAAAATATGAAAACTCGAAATGGTTGCCGGGATGAAACGACGGTATAATCAGAGCTAATCGATAACAAATCAATCAAGTGAATGAAAAAACAACCCGGTAAGGCATGTTGCCCGGCTAGTTGGTTCAGCATTTTGAAACTTCTAAAAAACACCTTGGCGCATATAAAATCACACGGTGAAAAAAGGAAATGAACCGAAGCGTGACCTTGTGGTAGAGCGTCCGCCTCGCATTCGGGAGGTGCTGGGTTCAATCCCCAGTGCTGCCGGGTACCCGCCAGTTATCTAATGGGTACAAGATTTCCCCCGGCCTGGTGCTCGGCTCTTCTATTGTGAGATGCTTGGGAAAAGGGTCTTAAACCAAACCGACGCCTTGACTTGATCAGAGAAGTTCCGCCCTCATGCGACCTTAAATCCGCCTCGTTCGGTAGAAGCCCAACTAATAGACCTTATGGCGCCTGTCCGTTGTCGCCTTGACTGTTGTGTCCGTGTTAATTTATTTGCGCCAAGGCGTTTTTTAAACAACCAAGGCGCCAAATTTCAAAGGCGACCAGTGTCGAGAAGGCGTCAACGCTTTCGCATTCTTCCAAACACGGGTAGCCGCAGTGATCTCTAATTTTTTGTTGCGATAAAATATCCCATACAGCATAAAAAGAGGCGTCTGGATTTCAAAGATGTTTCCTAGGAAGACTAGATGTGGGAAAAGATTGGCCAAGGACCGGGAGTCAGCGGTCCGTACACCTGCTTTTCACGCTTCCAATTTGCCAATGCCCGAGCGAAATCGCGATTTTCCCAGTGTCAGTGCAGCGTTCTTTGAGCGTATTCTTCCTCAACCATTTTGTTCGTGTCGCTGCTAGCTCTTGTCCCATGCATGCGGATTTCATGCCCGCATGCACGACGCGTTATGGCACCGCGAAAGCCGTTTGAGGTGTCGCGATATAGGATTTTCACCAGAACAACGGTGAGCATGATGCATTTTTACCTATGCATGGTGTATGGCGATAGACAATTCCCGCAGTTATACCTCCTGGCAACAGGGGCTATAGAAATCCATATTAAAAAAAAACATTAATGGGTACGATTGGCAGTGGCGATCAGTGGTGTAGGCCGTTCAAAATAAACAGCTGCTGCAACTTAGGGGTCGAAAGAGCACGTATAATGAAAGCAAGCAGTATATCCATTCCCTTTCGGTCTACTCGATGGCGGAGGCCTAAATTTCTTCAAAAATTTTCAGCAGGGTCCCTATGTCAAAAATTTAATCTGAAAGACGCTGTTCTGAAAATTAATAATCAGATCACAACTGGAATTAAGACTGTAGCCGGTTCAACTCACGTCCCCACATTGAAGTGGAAACAATTCCAGGCCATGCTGGAAATCATGAAGCCAGTATCGGGGGAGCCAATGTGAGTCAAGCAGTTTGTAAAAATGTACACGAGGGTGCGGGCAGCTGTGCGCATTATGTGTTATACAAGCTAGAAAGTAGGAAGAAACAAAAAGCTCAACAGTCAATGTATGATCGCACCGTTGAGTATCGATTTTACACGAATTAACGAGAGTTTTTTTCTAAGCTTATCGGATAACAAACGCATCTCGCGTCACATCCGGAACTAAGGTACGAATATAACGTGATTTTTTTTTTCTGCCTACTCCTCAGGAAAGCTATAGCAAGCTTCACCACTACGCTTGCAACTTGCTAGAAAAAGGCAACTTTGTGACGGCACTGGGGCCGGCCGCGCGGCGCACACGGGCTAAGGAGATTGTGGCTGTGAACGCATAAAGAATGTGACGCGGGCAACTGAGGAAGAGGCGGCACTGAAATAGTTGAGTACAGTAGGCAACGGAAAAAACCGACGGACACAGGAGTGACAGGACTGGGCACCATGAAACATGCACCATCATTGTGTAAGGATGCATGTGACGGCGGCCGCTGCTTTGTGGGCGAGTGCGGCGTTAACACCTCGGGGGCTTTCCTACGCATAACGATGCCGTGCGCATTTCTGAAGTGCCTCTCAACTAAAATATCGTTGTATTCGATTCTTAGTTCTTTAGGCATTAATGTTCGAAGGCAAAGGAAACGGTTCAAAACCCCCCTGGTCTTTTCCGACCCTCGACTGTAAGGTCACAATTCTCCATGTGAGCGCAAAGCGCGGCTCTCCTTTGGCAGCAACGCGTTCGCTTGTACTGGAATACTTGGAAACAGAGAATGCCTGCCATCTTCAAATTTTCACAGATGGTTCTGTGGAGAAGGTCAAACAAGCTAGCGCAGCGGTTTTTTACATACCTTCTTTGGACTGTAAGTGGTCCGTACGCTGTACTTCTGTCGTAACCTCCACAACGGCTGAAAGTGTTGCTATTGAGGCGGCTTTACGGAAGTTAGGGTTTTGTCCGGCTAAACCTGTTGTCATCCTAACTGATTCAAAATCTGCCCTTCAGAGGTTAGAGTGCGGATTCCCTACTGACGCCTTGTCTCTAAGCTCTCTGCGCTTGGTGCAGAATCTGCACAGCAGAGGCTTTACTCTACACTTCCAGTGGGTGCCCTCTCACAAAGGAGTCAACGGTAATGAGGTGGCAGACAGTCTCGCCCATAAAGCTCTCTCAAGGATTCCATCAAAAAGTACCTCAAGATGGAAAAAGTCTCTACAGGAAAACTATGCTCGATCACTTCAGTACCCTGTGGAGTGCGTCCCACAAGCCATGTGTGACCAAGGGACTGAGAAGATCTCAGCCGGCCCTTCTACATCGAATTCGCACGGCCTCTGCTCGCACTCCTGCATGGATGCATAAGACCGGCATAGCATCGTCTCCGCTCTGCTCTTTATGTGGCGTGTTCGGGGATATCGAACATTATATTATGTACTGCCCAGAGTACAACGCGGAAAGGCATGCGATGTTCGCTTCCTTCAAGAAGACAGGAACCCGTCACAGCACAGTGCAGGACATTGTCTACCCGAGTGGAAACCAGACATGCAGAAGGGAGGCTGCACGCATTCTTTTAACATTTGTGCAGAACACGGATCTTGTGTTTAAATGGTGACAGCAGGAACGGACTAGGGCCTACTGTGATTGAATGTGTGCGTAGATGGTGTCTTCCGGAGTGGACTACTTTATACTGTGAGTGAATGTGTGTATGGAGTGTGGCACTACAATGGCCTATGTTCTACTGTGACTGAATATGTGCATAGATGGTGACTTCTAGAGTGGACTGTGATGTGAACTGTGTGGATTGATTGTATGCATAGATGGTGACTGCGGGAGAGAATGTGTGCTATTATAAGAGACTGTGCGCTTAGCGGGGTAGATGCGGCATTGTGAATATCGAAGGGACGCTGCGGTGGAGCAATTGCCGGCAGATAAAGCAAGGCTAACCCCACCTGTAGCTTTCAACACCTCAACCTCTTCCGTTTTCACTTAGCTATGAGCTTACAGTTGTCTTCAACAGGCTAACATTGTGCTACATTAGTACTTAATTTTCGCGCGCGCCAAGCGTGTCATCTCCATTTTTACCGCGGTCTGGCGTACAGTTATATTAAAGGGTGGGATTGCTTTATAGTATTATTTTTTAATTTCATTAGGTCTCCCCCCTCGCGTTACGACCATGTGAATACGGCATGTTTGTACAAATTCATGCACATTAAAACAGTACTTTTTGTGCACTAATCATGTGCAAATATACTTTTGAAGGATCTCGTCGAGCATTGTGTGCACTCTTTCTCAAGAGTAAGTTGTCTAACAATGTGCCTCTTTCTCTTTTATATAGGATACTGTGATCCCCTGCATGAACGAACTCAGGTAATACAAAAAATTTGTTGCTTTATTTGTGAGAGTGATATTCGCTGGCTGGTACCGGATCCCAAAACCAAGCTGATCTGGCAACTGGAGCTCATCTGGCAGTGCCAGGAACTTTCTCTTAATCCTTAGATTTTTGGGATCCAAGCGTACCCTGCTCGTTCCGGAGCCAGCGGCAAGCGCGTCGGAGTCACGTGACATCGCGCGCACGCCACTGGCACAGGGAGAGCGAAGGCACCCCTGCTTCCCCTCCCCTCTCGGACCCGACAGCTCGCTCGCCACTTAGGGAAGGGTGCATTTCTATGGTCGTGAGTAATCAATTGCTCCTAGTTAGGCTATGCCTGAGGGGTTAAATGAGGTGCTCGCGGCGGGAAACGGCCTCTTGCCTCTGGCCTATGTGCCCGCACGGGCCCCTCCCGTTCCGCCGAACCACGGACCCGACGCCGGTCGACAGCGACGATTTGGTGAGCTTCCCGAACATCTATTGTAGCGGGAGCTACCCTGTGCTACCAGTCGAGCATTTCACGGTACATGGGAGAGGCAAGTTGTGCTCATGCGCCGTTACCATGGCAACCGGAGAGGAGCAAAGTGCGGCGTGCGCTTCGCCATCGCCGCGTCTGCGCGCCCTCTCCACCATCAAAGCCGAGCGTGCCGTCACGCGGATCAGCAGTTTGGCGTACGCGCCGATACCATGGTAACCAGATAGACCACTCAGCTGCGCCGCGTTCTTCGTCCGTTCCTCACCGCACGCCGGTCTATCACCCGAACCCCGCGTCGCATGCGCAGGATTGCGTATAAAAGGCGGTGATGTAGTGGGCGTCTGTATCACAACGTTTGACATGCATGCAGAGATGAGAGTCCAGCCGCTGCTAAACGGCGGTATTGACAACAGAAGATTAACTCTTACGATCCTGAGGTTGTCGCCTGGCAACTGGTTTGAACTAAATAAGAATGCTGGAGTCTGTGTGCATGCGAAACAAGGTATCACCGCTGTCAGATATCTCCCTTCAACCGCGGTGAATAATGGTGAAACCTGCTGTGTACGGCTTCTGGAAAGCGTCATTATCATCCAAGGAGTCTACGTCGCACCGGGAACATCTGTAAAGCAGACGATTGATGTGGTTGCCAAGTGTATACCAGCCTACGGCACGGTTTCACAGTTGTGTGTGACTTTGTGCAATTTCAACAGGAACCAGGACTCTCTTAGTCAGTGTATGAAAGAAAAGTTTGATTTATCTCTGGACCCTCAGATCCAGACTACACAATGGAAAATCACAATAGAGCTTGTATACTAAAGAGGCTCTACCAAACCGAAATACTGTATCGACAAAATTGAGACCTCTGCATGGTACTTCACAGATCGTCGGGCACTCTTCGTATCTGTCAGGCAAATTGAATACTCAATGTCTGTCATTTCTAAACATATAGTGACCACAACAAGCTCAGCCGGGGAAACGTACCTCTCGCTAAGTATATCCTGGCATAGCCGAGCTAAGCCACTCCCAATTTATTTTATCAGATAGAACACTCCTGCGCAGTGTGTTTTACCTTCCGTTAGGACATGTCGTGGCTGCGACTCTGCGCCACAGGTTGGGGAAACGTGTTGTGTACGGGTGGCGCCTGCGTGTAGTTGGCACGGAAACTCGCCTTCCCGGCCGGCCAGACGCAGAGTGACCTTGATAGATTTGAGCAGCCCAGACACATGGCAACCTACAGCAATTAAAAGGTAAACGTCTGAGGATGTGAAATGTATGAGTGCAATCACTAAAATATTATGCATTCAGTAGTACCAGCATTACATTTAAACCCTAACTTTTGCAGCGAACTGGAAAGAAGGGGGAGGAGGACTGCGACTGTGATGTTGAAAGGTAGATGTAAAGCCCCGACATGAGCTTCGTTATTTCTTTTCTAACAGACGCTTACATGTCGTAGTGCTCCTTCACTAATGTATTTCGCTTCTATGAGGTATTTATTTTCTTCAAAGGGCAGACAGGAAAAAAAAGCACGGCGCTCGCGAAGACCACAACCAAGGTAAAACAGAAGTCAATATGTAATGAATGAGCACTATAAAGATGTTTAAACTTCCAGCTCATCAGAAAAGCGCTCCTAAATGCTGCGGTCGCTGCTGCCTGTCTTCAACACCAACAAGCTGTGCGGAATGCCAGGCAGCCGAGCCACCAACAGAACCAGGGCCCACATGACGGTCGGTGTCTACCACACGTGTATGGCATTTCCAGCGCAGCTTCGAATGCTGCCCCCTAAATAGCGATGCGATGCCATATATGATATTCAATTCTGAGTCTACCAAAGGCTTCAGAAAGTCGTCTATACTGATGACAGCCTAATAAACTAACGTCCCACATTCTTATGCTGTTTCTTTCTTCGTATGCTTAACCCTGTAATACACAGCAATGCAAATACATAACTGTCGTGAAAAAATATAGCTTTGCTTTGAGAGCTACATGATGAGGATTTTTTTTTAATTTAATGCACTATAACGGCACACACACTTGGGTGCATGCAACAATCAAAACGCTAAATTTAAAACCATTTCATCATAGGCCCGTGTAGCGGCAAGCCTACTGAAATTTTATGCACCCTGCCAGGCATAATTTTTAGACGCTTTGCTTTGCCAGGTCTCTTTGAATATTATAAATGGTTATTGGAAAGGTAAAGATGCATTAACTGTCCTACTATCGGTGCGCACTTGAACCGTGCCAATGTAGAAACAGTTCAAATGATTGAAAGAAGGGAGAAAAAGGCACCGTAGTGGAGGGCTCCAGATAAATTCTTGAACGTACATTGGCATCTCACTATACATACATAGACCTGTACCAATTCATTGCCACTGAGCCTCCGTTTTGAGCTGTTCTATAATACAGTTTGTGTAATCCTGAGAGGATCTACGTTTTTTTAAATCAGGAAGGAAAACTCTTCACATATGTATAGTCTGCATGTAGGACATTCGAGCTTGAATTTCCACAATTCCACAGCTCTCAGACTAGTGCAAATGTAGATGTGCCATGTACACATTACACACATCACTCTTATTCTTTAGAGGACACAAATGTGACGACCCCCCATAATGCGCAGGTCCACACGGGACGGAGAGGCAAAGAGACACCGTATGGCTCAGTTTAAACAAACAGATATATTCAATAATTATACATGATTATGATTATACATCAGAGGCTGGGGTGTCCGAGCTTACGTGCCGACGACTTCATGGGGACGATGGAGGGGCTCCGGAGTTGAGCTCGAACGGTTGCTGGCAGAAGCTGCACGCCGTCGGGCTTCGGCGCTGAAGGCCCCCTTGGCGAACGATGTCGTCCTGAGCGTTCTTCCTTCCGTACTGCTTGTCGATTTTTATATCCTTCTTATTCCCCACATTCCCTAGGTTGAGGACGCCCACGCCGGAGTGGGAGGGGCCTAGGGCTTTCACTTGGGCGCACAAACACACCACCGCACTTATGATCTCGCCCCCGTCACGTGTTGAGTCCGAGGGAAAGAAGGTTGTCGTCGAGGTAGCGTCGGCTGTGGTAGACGGTCTCTGGCCCGCTGACGGTTCCCGCGTGTCACCGACCTCCGTTCTCCATCAAATGACACTCGCCACTCAAGGCCGGAACGCGAGGTCACTAAAAGGCCGGGAAAGTGGTCCCTTGTCCTAGGATGTGCTCGGGAGTGTTGGTGATGATGCCCGCCGTCTTGTCACGGGGACAGGCCCGCCGAAACGAGGCCCTCTGTCCCCGGCACGGTCACTGTAATTGAGGAAGATAACGCCCGTCTCCCCGCGGCGGCGGCGGCGGCGTTCGACACGTGCCGACACTATGGAAAGGGGGTCCAGTTGTGCTTAAACCCCTTCGTTTTGGTCGTTCACTCTCAACGAGTATGGCTCGGTAATTGGACGCAGCTGTCACCTGGGTCTTCTCCGTGCGGTTCATGGCGGCAGGCCCGAAAGCAATCCCACTCAAGTTGCTTGCAGCCATATACAGTAGAAACATGTGTGCTGGTTGCTTCCAAAACGAGACCAGCTGTCGCCGATCTCCTCTCTTCCAGCTGAATTGCTTTCTCTTGAGTGCTTTTGCCGCCACTGGGGGCTCCGTCTACGCCGCGCCGTTGAACGCGGACCCTCGTAGCACACACAAGGAACGTCACACAAAGCATGTGACGGTGACATCTTTAGCACAAAAAATATAAGCTGTGAATTGCAAAGCATCACGTGAATATGAGCAGAAAGCCGAAATAAATTTTACCATTGACTACAATCGACTGCTCTTTATCATATCTTCCTGCCACAAGACCTTGCCACTTCAAATGAAGTGATTGCAGTGCTTGTCCCGTGATGCGTATGCACGCTTGAAAACCAATCTTGTAGAACATGAGAGTGAAAACATCCTCTTAAGGCTGTCGGAATAGACACAGTTAACTACCGATAATAAACAGATTAGGGGGAGTTACGAAGAGGGCACAGCATTCAGTTATTGTGCGCTTGTCATTCTGCATCATTACTTAATGATTACATGATGATTCGCTAAGGCTTCGTTGTCATTCACTTCCTGCTTCCACTGTCCCTCTCTAGCCTGCCCCTGCCAATCCTCACAATCTACAGCGCCCGGTGGGTAGTAAAGCACACGGGAGGCAGGCGTCTCGGTCATCAAGAAGTTATGTGCGGCCACAGATTCTGTTATTATCCGATTTGTCCGGATGAGCAATTAAGCACCTTGAGCACCTTTGATCAATTAATCATGGCAATGTGGACCAGTATTTTTTGTTCACAGGCAATCAGTGGCTGCTTCTCTAACTGCAACGGTATTATGTCATGCGGTTTCAGTCAGTTCAGGTGAAATCTCTTCTCAGCCTTTAGAACAGCCCCAAATTTTTCGAACTTCATGCTGGTTGATGAATCATAAACAGCTAATCATAGCAAGAAGCCCTAAAGGTTGTGTTGTGTAAATTCACTGTCTGAGCTATAGCGAACAGACAGGCTGTAAAGCGCAAGGAATGGCCATAAATTGCATTACTTACTCTTCCTTGCATACGGTCGCATTAGGTAGGTTTTTAGAGGAAATGCCTCATCTCCGACAAAGTAGTACGGTTTATTGCCGATTTCACCCAAAGGCGAGTCGTCAGGGATACCTCGCTGGCATTCATCGACTTCCTTAAAGAATCGGCTCCGGCTGTAGTTCCTACATCGGCCTCACTGCTGTCGTGGCCCACTTCCACAAACAAGAACCTAAATGGGCGAAGGTAAAAAATTGCAATATTTCTAAGTTCTCACTAAGGGCAACATGAAGGGCACATGAAGCTTACTAAGGCTACTTCACCTCCATGAAAATTTAGCACGTAGAGCTGATAGGGGTAGAAAGGCTCAAACCGAAATAATGTTCTGCCAAGTGCAAGCCTCTTTTGAAACAAAGGTCAGAATTTGCATAATTTAGCTCTAACCACATTTTTTCGCTCGTACCGGATAGCATGTGCCTTAAAAGACGGCGGATTTCACATCCTGATAATGGCATGCTAGAAGTTGGAGCATTTTCATGAGCTTGCCTGGCTGCTGCATCTGCTTCATAAAGCAATGCACGGGTATCCATTGAAATACTACTAAATGCTGCTTCATTAATGCCTTGTAGAAATCTTTAAGCCCTTTGTAAACAAACATGTCTTCCATGCCGCAGAAATTGCGCCGTCGAGGAATTTTAATGCAGCCTGTGAGTCCCTGAAGATCAAACACCTGCGTGGATCTCCTCATGATGCTTTCAACTGTAGTGCCAAATAAATAGCATATATCTCAGCTGTCACTGTCACTGTTGCGTGAGCCAGTTTAACTGGTCGTCGTTCATTCAGCGCTAGAGTTATGAATGCAGATGTCGATGAATTTTGAAGACTTGAACCATCCGTATATACATGAAAATGGCCAGGATAACGCAAGCATACTTGGCACATGGCTAACTGGTTAGAAGGAAGTAACGTCAGGTCGCATTTTCTTATTAACCCTTCGACAGACATCTCGATCTTAGGGGTCGACAGGAGCCATGGGAGATACGTTATATTTACCACAGCGGTGGCCTATCCGTTTCAGCATCCGCGTCGCATGTGGGCGGTGCGGGGTTCGAACCCCAGTGCCGCCGGGTACCCACCGGTGATACAATGGGTACAAGTTTTCCCCTGCCGGGTGCGCGCCTTAATCAGGGTGAAATTCTTGGGAAATGGGTCTTTCACTCCACCTTGAGCAAAATGAAAATACTTTGTGCTATGGCGCACGCTCTTTGGCCGCAGATGCCCTTGCGCCATAAAAATTCACCATCACTATAAGGTACGTTATATCTCCCTTTAAATACTCATAATTTGGAAGATTTTGTCGATGTTTTAGAAACACCATACGAATTTTGGTTCCTGTAGCGCAGAAATTAACGGTTGTATTTCTTGTTGGAACAATACACCGAAAATGTGTCGGCAGGTCACAGTTTCTCTCAAGACTTGAAATGGAAGCTGTCGCACCTTTGCAATAGCCAGAGAACTAGCAGTCGCTTGCGGCACGCCCAAACACACCCGAAGGTCTCTAGCTATTAGACTGTGTAAGCGCTCTTCTGTGGTTCACGAATTGCTGTACAGTAATGGTGTAGAGTACGCAATTTTTGACGTATAAAAGCATTGCGCACTTCAAGCAGAGATGACGTCGAACTCCTTTAAGACGAACGAGCGGGTCTGCGAAGCATACTTACAGCTGAGTTCACATCTTAGAGAGTTTTTTTCGTGCACAGCCCAAAACAGTTGTCGGTCGAGTAGTACTACCAGAAAACAGCGCTGCTTAAACGTGATCAACGGTGTTCCTTCCAGACAGAGGCAGAAACCCTTTAGCAGCATTCCGGTGAAAGGCAGCCTATGGGAAAGCATCATCCCTATTTCTTTCTAGGCCGTTTTGCAAGAGTGGTTGGGCGAAACTCTCAGTTGGGCTAGAAGCCCAAACGCAGACATCATCATGCACAGAGCACTGCAAACCAGGTAGGAGTCTTCGTGGTGAATTCACCATAACGCGGTTCAAAAGAAAAGGGTTCAGTACACTGCCCTGCATAACTCCGTGCATCAGGTTATGCTCTCCACTTTTTCCTTCAGTCTGTGCGTGAAAATTTTTAAGAGCTTAGGTCTTACTCATCAGGTTTCAAGATTTCGTGGGGTCTGCTACCACACGTAGATCACAGCGCCATCTGAGGCCGCAACTCCACCCGGTAATTAATTGACTACGAAATAGACAGTTTAGGTTTAGAAAAGAAACGCTTATAATTAGCTCCCAGCCTGCTTTTGCCCTTTTATGTGCTAATGACGTTTTATCTTTTCACATTTTTTTTTTCGACTCAGTCTTGAGCAAGTACCGCATTTGCACGAATATAACAAAAAGAAAAAAAGGGGGCGGCCAAAGCCTTCAAAAAGTTGGTTTCTCCTTGCATCTCAAGAGCCTCGTGATTAAGCCATCTCAAAAGCATCATTTTATTTATTAAAATTGTATTAGTTTGCTTCCTACTGCAGGCATTGAGAGTCCGCCGTTACTTATCTGCCCTGGACTGCGTGCATACCGCGGAGGCATCATTCTGCGACAAGTAGCTCGTCATGAACAGACGGCATCTTACTCATTACAGATGTCTTTACAATTGGTGAAGTACACGGCGCATATCCACAAGGAGGCGTAGATGTCTAATAAGGGAGTAATTACTCATTGGCATCCACCACAGCGCAGCCATACGGCTACAAGTGAAAGCTCCTTGGAGGTTTCCCCTAAAATTTCATCATCCCCGTTCCCACTTGGAGTTCTTGATCAATTCGCTCTTGCCCTGCCATAAGCTTGCCGTCTCGGTTAGCTCAGTTTGCAGAACGACTGCTCCGGTGTAGCGGTGGGCACGGGTGCGAACCTAGGACGGATTTTTATTTAACTACAAAGTTTCCGTGTAAGCTGTTTGGATTTCATTTGTAGCCGTATGGCTGCGCTTTGGTGGATGCCAATGAGTAATTGCTCCCTTGTTATGTGTTTACTAGAAACAACAAAAAAAACGTATAGCCGTCTAGAGAAGGCGACATCGAACCGCAGTTTTACTACAGCATCCCAGTTAACTATAGCTGGGTTCTACTGTAACGCCAACTATAATCCAGTTGAAAATTAAGAATGCACTTATTAGGCGCCGTAAAAGATGAGGAAAATTGTTTTACGTTCCTCGCGTTCCAAGTTATTTTGTGGTCTTTGAAAACTACTGCATAAAATATACCAAATTATTTGTTTAGAGAACAAAATAAAAAGTGAACCAACTACACAGAGTGTATTTCTACAACAAGGGCGCCCTGAACAGCATAAATATTTTGTATCGAAAGCTGCATTGGCCACGAACTCGCGGTTTCGCCGTGCTCGCATTCCCACCGTGGTCGCACCACACCACATGACACCACGTGACAGGTCACGTGACCAACCGCGTGACGAACCACGCGACAAAAAAAGTGGCAGTGGCTTAGCTCCGCTATGCCAGGATATACGTAGCGGAAGGTACGTTTCCCTGGCTGAGCTTGTTGTTGGCATTGTATGTATAGCAATGAAATACATGTCCGCTTGAAATGTCCGGGTTGCAGATGCGCTCCCGGAAACTCGAATGGTGTGATCAGTCACACGACGGGCCTTCACATCCTCTTCATTTGGTTGCTGTTGAGTGACGCCTTCCGTCTATTACGCTCGGCAGCCTGGCCCGTTTGGCAAGGCGTTCCTCTTTCTTTTCAGGCGTCTCCTCTAGTCTCATCGCCTTCTGACGCTCATTCTCTCTTTGTTGAGTAGCCAACTGTCAGGCGACAACCTCAGGATTGGAAGAGTTAATGTTCTCTTGTCTATACCGCCGTTTAGCAGCGGCTGGACTCTCCTTCTGTGCATCCATATCAAGCGTTGCGATGCAGCCGCCGATTACATCTCCGCTTTTTATACGCAATGCTGCGCATGCGACGACGCGAGGTTCGGGTGATGAACGCGGTGTGACGTTATACCAAACGGCGGCGGCGGCGAGCCGCGCGGTGTGACGTCATGCCAGATGGCGCCGCGAGCGCGCAAAGCACAGAAACCGTCTCACATATCTCGGTGGACACCCGTAACGCACCGTAAAGGAAAGGATAAAGGAGGGAGGGAAACGACAAAAGCACGCGGCGCACCCACTCCTCCTAGGACCCCGGTTGACATGGTAACGGCGCATGCGCACAACTTTCCTGCCGCATGTACCATGGTAGCGCTTGCCCACAACTGGCGTCCCGCCTGTACCGTGAAATGCTCGACGGGTAGCTTAGTGTAGCTCCCGCTACAAAATAGCCAGACAACCAGACTAACCTGGACTTGCGATCAATATTAGCCGAGGCTAACCAAGATATGCCTTAGCTTTCGCTACGTATATCCTGGCATAGCCGAGCTAAGCCACTGCAAGTTTTTTTCCTTCTTGCCTACTAACTTGCGCCAGGCGGTCGTCTGCAGGTATCGCCTGCCGAAATCACGGGTCCTTTTTGCGATACCGGGTACAATGAGCTCCACAAACGTATCGAAGCTGTTGGGTGATATGCGCCGGAAGCTGCGGAGACGCGAAAACGACAATGACAGCACAGCCCTTCACACAATTTACATCAGATATGTAAAACATACAAAGTTTGCGTGAACTTACTCTCTGTATTACTCCACGCCACGGTCGCGAAGCAGTGGCAAGAGGTTGTTGGCCCAACCCAGCCTATCGCGCTCCTGTAAGGACGGGCGCACCCACCACCGCCTCCGCCGTGGTAGGGTTTGCGTAGCCCTTCGCAATTCTTCTAGCATAGCCATAACGAAGCTGCAGAAGGGGATCAAAACGGCCTCCTCTTCCCAAATGCTAGCCGTCTTGCTAGCTGTGCTAGTTGTTCACGGCTGCAAGCCCAGCAACGGCGAATAACCGGCGCAGGACTTGCAACCTTCACAGGACAGAAAAAAAAAACGCGCGAACTGTCGGGGCTCGCGCGGGCTCCCGAAAGATATGAAAACTGCTATGAGGTCTGGCTGACTTCGTGGAAATGCGAGAAACAGCATCGGCATTTTACCGCGCCCGGGCGTCCACAGATGAGAACAGGTCCTAGTTTCTTCCGGCGAGTGAATCCGCATCGCTCGTTATACCCGGCGCTGTGGCTCAGTGTTTAAGGCGCTCCACTACTGATCCGGAGTTCCCGGGTTCGAACCCGACCGCGGCGGCTGCGTTTTTATGGAGGCAAAACGCTAAGGCGCCCGTGTGCCATGCGATGTCAGTGCACGCTAAAGATCCCCAGGTGGGCGAAATTATTCGAATCCCTCCTCTACGGCACATCTCTCTTCCTTTCTTCTTTCATTCCCTCCTTTATCCCTTCCCTTACGGCGCGGTTCAGGTGTCCAACAGTTACTGCGCCATTTCCTTTCCCCCAAAACGAATTATTATTATTATTATTATTATTATTATTATTATTATTATTATTATTATTATTATTATTATTATTATTATTATTATTATTATTATTATTATTATTATTATTATTATTATTATTATTATTATTATCGCTCGTTACAATTGTGAACGGACCGCTGCGGCCTCAGCTCCACCGCGTCATTAGCGTGGGAAAAATCTTGCGCAAGCTTTCCACTTATCTCGGAGGCCACCAGGAGCGATGTGAGTGAGTGTGGCGTCACCGATCGTCCCTTATGAATCGGAGCCTAAAGCTTCGCTAGCGCGCGGATGCGAGCAGTGCGGAGTGATGCCGTCATGTGGATGGCATGAATAGCGGACGCTTGTTTGCTCCTGACACACATAAGTGATGAACCCGTTAAGGTCTACTAGTGCGCGGCTTTCTTCTGAGTCACCGCCTTCTCTGACTGCTGATGTTCAATCTATATCGACGGATGCTCGCCGCACGATGGAACGCTCTCTAATTTCACTCTTAAGGCGAGGCTTAAGCGTCTCCAAAGTTTTTTTAAGCGATATTCATTGCCTAAGGTCATAAAGGGTGAACGTAATGATGGTTGGCGCTCACGCAGTAATGAGCGGATAGGTATGTGCACGGTAGTTTTACATGGATGTATTAAACGGTGAAGTAGTTCTAGATATCTTACGTTTAATGTGGTCGTTGTAAAATGGCGCCTATTAAAGACGGTCATATTCACTGTCCGTCATGCTTCGGTGCTCGCCGCCACCGGCGTACCGCCGTGAACACGCACAACACGAACGCTCGATAGCATGGCTTGAACTGACGCCAGCGCCGCGAAGCATTGGCCGTTGGAGCAGAGGCTATCGGTATGTTTGCTTCGGCTGGCGAGAGCTGGAGCGCAGTTCGATTTTACTTCGCAGGAAGTGTCTATACTGCGCAAAAGAACGAAAACAGGAGGTAAAGAAACGAACACAACACCCCGGTTGTTCGTTTCTTTATCTCCTGTCTTCGTCCTATTGGGCAGTTTCTAACATTCCTCAAAAAAAAAAAAAACTGGCCCCCAGGAACATCTTACTAAAGCGATATTACTTCCCTTTTCCCTGTGTCTGACCGATCGGGAGAGTTCGTGCTCTTGCTGCACCAGTTTCGCAGCGTTTCACTCGTGGCTGGGGTCGAACGCCGCACAAGAAACACAGTGCTGTTTGTTTATTTCGGCAACCCGACATGGCGTTGTATATTTATATGGCGTTATATATAAGATATATTTGGCTACATGGCCGATACCATGACAGTCATAGGAGGTGATTGGGCCCGGGCGGTGATCACGTACTCGTGCCGTATCATATTCGAACGCTAGGAGAGAAGATAGTGTGTTCGTTACAAACGCCAGAAGTAATACATTTATCTTGTCTAGCATGCATGCGTCTTTGATTTCTGCTGCTCGAGGGAAAAATGTACTCCACTAAGAAGCCTTGCCTCGCTGGCAGAGAGCGGAGCGCCGCGCCGGAACGTCCGTGCGCGTCCAGTTCCCGAGCCGGAGAGCAGTCTCTCGCCCGCGCGCGCAGCAATCGCGCCGTCCGTGGCGCTGCGACGCCGGCACCCTCCCTTGTTAGCTATGAGGTATCTCATGTTCCTTCAGTTACCTTCATAGCCTTCTTCTGCCTGAGAGTACAGTAAATAACGTAAATAAACTTGTACAGTTCCCTCTCGTCAAGCCGCCCCTGTGACTTAGTGGTTATGGTGCTCGGCGGTTGACCCGAAATACGATGGTTCGATCTCAGCCGCGGCTGTCGCATTTAGATGCAGGGGAGATGCTAGAAGCTCGTGTACTGTGCGGTGCCGGTGCACGTTAAAAAAACCCATGTGGTAGAAATTTCCGGAGCCCTTCACTATAGCGTGCCTCAGAGCCTAAGTTGCTTTGGGACGTTAAACCTCTATAAACCAAACCAAACCATTTAGCCCACACACGGTGAAAATACAATTGTCTGTGTGCCCGAAACCCTCCAGACGTCCTCCACTCTTCAGAAGGTGCCTCAAAAGCCACCTGCACCCTCCACCAATCCAACCTCCGGCACCTATAAAAGGGTTCATGAGGAATGACTGTGCAGATGACATGGAGAGGCCCATTGAGAGTATTTAATGTTGAATTCCAATGGAAGATTGGGAGTGCTCCCCCGGATCACGTACGGAGCTCGTAGCTCCAGTGGAGATCGCTACCTCCCATTTTGCGAAAGGAATGCGGGGGCTCCCTCGGGATCATTTGGTGCAATGAAATACCTGAAGAGGGCGCTAGAGACCAGATCCGGAAGATCCCAGCATTTCATGCGAGGTTTGTTTTTTCCTGCCTTCTCCACGAACGTGCCTCGCACGTTTTTGAACTCCTGGACGCGTCGCCCGGAATGATGAATCAAGCCAGCTAGTTTTCTTTGGATTCCAGCCCAGCAGTTCGAGAAAATCACAGCATAATCTCGGTAGTGCGAGAAATGGAAGTTATGTGTTCATTTTGCTAACTTTACGGTCTTTTTGCGGTGGCTGTCACAGATGTAAACACGAAACAGTTGAGAACGTGGAGTCGCTGCTGCAGTTGTTTATCGGCAAAGGGCGTGGCATTTTCTCTGTACACGTCACGTGTATCGACCACAAGGCAGTTTCTTTTTAAAATCAGCATTCATCACTCACGAACTGGACAGTCGTAATTAGTCTGTAAAGCTCGAGGACGACCGTTTCTATCCATGGGCCATTCTCCCGCATGGAGCCAATAGTTAGGTGCCGTTGTTCTGCTCGTATTTTCCACTCCACTGCAGCTATGTTGCGGGACAAAGTATTCAATGAACAAGTTAGGGATAATACATGCTGCATTTTGGTAAGCAGAAGCTGCAGTTGTGGCAGCTAGCTGTACCACAGTATGTTCTGCAAGGCAGCTGTCAGCCGCGTAACGGAGCGTTTTATCAATCTGTGGTAACGCTGTAGCGAAATTTAAATTATATAACTGGACATCACGTTCACTGATTTCGAACATTATTGCATTTCAAACCTTTCCGGCGTTTGTTCTACGGACTAGGACCGTCAGGTTGGGGCAGCACCTAATAAAGGTGAGATTATCCTCTCGTTGCGAGCAATAAATACCCACAGTTAACTCTGGTGAATGAAGTGCGATGTATTGCTGAAGATTTCAAGTGAAAGTAAACTCTGCAGATAGCATTTTGCTACATTCGCATGTTTATGCGTATCTAGCTCTTCGTAATTATATCATTTGCATTCATGATTCTTACACAATTTTCTTTTGTGTTGCAGAACAATCTCAAGGCAAAAAACCTCATAGCCGTGGTAAGTAAGCGCCTTAATGGATCTTCACCATCGTCATCATCACATTGACTACACCCGCTGCAGGGCAAAGGCCTATCCCATGTCTGTTCAGTTACCACTGTTCTTTGCCAGCTGCGGCCGCCGCATTCAGGCAAATTTCTTAATCTCATCCGCACACCTAACCTTCTGCCGCCCCCTACTACGCTTGCCTTCTCTTGGAATGTACTCCGTTACCCTTAAGGATCAGCGGCTATCTTACCTTCGCGTTAGATGCCCGGCAGAAGCCCATTTCTTCCTCTTGATTTCGTCTAGGATGTCATTAACCCGCGTCTGATCCCTCACCCACTCTTCCCGCTTCCGGTGTCTTAACGTGACACCTCACATTTTTCTTTCCATTGCTCCCTGCGTTGTCCTTAGCTTAAACTGAACCCTTTCCTTAGCATCCACACTTCGGCCCCATAGGTGAGTACTGGTAAGACATACCTGTCGTATACTTTTCTCTTGAGGGATATGTGTAAACTACCATTCATGATCTGAGGGAACCTGCCATATGTGCTCCACACCATTCTTATTCTTGAAGTTATTTCTCTCTCATGATCTGGATCAGCGGTCACTACCTGCCCTAAGTAGACCTGTTCCCTTACACATTCCGGTGCCTCGCTACCTATATTAAACTGTTGTTACCTTGCGAGACTGTTGAACATTACTTTTGTTTTCTGCATGTTATTTTTAAAACCTGCCTTTCTGCTCTGCATGTCTAATTCATTAATCGTGCTTTGCAGTTCATCGCCTGATTTACTTAGCAATGTCATCAGCGAGTTGCAGATTACTTAGGTATGCTCCATTAATTGTTATCCCTAACTGTTCCCCAATCCAGGCCTCGAAATACCACCTGTAAACAGGCGGTGAATAGCATTGGCGATAATGTGTCTCCCTGCCTGATGCCCTTTCTTATTCGAATTTGTTTGCTGACTTTATGGAGCAACTGCGATATACCACACACAAACTATGCTCATGTCTTTTTCATGTTTGCAGACCATTGCTGTGAGTGGACAGCAGGGGAAACGAAGTTTTTGCTCGACTATTACGAACAGTATTTTCCATGCGTGGGGTCAATGAAGAAACAAAAAAGAAGTGTTTTTAAAAATTGCGGAGAATATAAAGTATAGCTCTCTACAAGACCGCATTGAAGAGGAAGATAAGCGCAGTAGCGCAGAACAGCAGGTCGGGCAACTCCCCGACGCCTGTGCCTTTCGAGGAGGAAGTAGAAAAAATACGCTGGCTCGACGACAGCTTACAGCTAGCAGAGCTGCGAGATAGCTATGGTGTACTATTATCTAAGAAAGAAAGAGAGAAACACCCCCTCCAGTACAGCAACATACTCAGCCGAAGGCGACACTGCAGGCCCTTCCAGTCATCCTGCCAGTGTGTTTGAGGACTGGCAGCCCATCACGCCTCATGCCTCTGCAGGTTCTTCCGAGGGCCAGGGAAGCGAAAAAACAGCACGAGCGTAAGTGCACAAGCTCAAGAGATTAAGATTTTTTTTAAGCAATGGAGCGGCCGCCAAATAGAAAAGAACAACAGAAAGCTGCTCGTGAAGAGCAGAGACGTGTGCGGCACGAAGAAAGAAAAGAATACAAATAACAGCTAATAAAATAAACAGCTGCACGGCACGAAGAAAAAATTAAGCTATTTAAGTGCGCATTCGGATTATCCGAGGAGGATAAGCAGAAGAGCAAGTTTGGAGCAGTTGTGATGCGCGCAATGTGTGCAAGGTGAATATACAGCGCAAGCCACAAGACAAGGTACAGGAAGAGTGAAAGACACACACGGTCGCCCGTGTATGTCTTTCACTGTTCCTGTCCCTTGTCTTGTGCCTTGAGCTGTATATTCACCATGCAGAACAACCTAGCCCGTTAACTCGCTCTAGTAAATATGTCTAAATAAAACAAGTTTTTTTTCCTAAAAACAAAGTTCTCTTATATAGCGTACTGCTGTGCTCATTCATTCGTATGTAGTCCAGTTCTACTGTTTGAAGTGAGAAAAAGTGAACTGTATGTAACAGCAAAGAGGCATTGGAATGAACACAGGTATTTATTTACACTCCTTACACACCTGCGATTTTGAAGTGCTTGTTGGTACATTCCTAGTGCTTTCGCAGCACTGCTTCCACATGTTTGTTCCTCTTAATACCTCCCAATCTGCGCAGCAAAACTTCTTCGGCAGTCTCGTCCAGGTCATCGGCATCGTGAGCGACTCTCGATGCCACTCGATGTCTTGAGGTGTAACAGCATCATTTGGTTCATCTGGCTCCAAGTCTCATAATCGATGCACAAGTTGTGCAGTACACAAGCGGCAGCTTATTGAGCCACTTTAGAGTACGGAGCTCAAGGCAGATCAGTTTTCAAAACCGTTTCTTGAGGTTAGTAAAACTGTTCTCTATTAGCACCCTTCTTGCGGAAAAATTTTCGTTGAAGTCCCTGTGTGCCTTTGGCGATACCCCATAGTCTCTGAAGGAAGTGAGAAGGTATGGCCTCAGGGGATAGGCTGCATCTCTGAGCAGGTGGTAAGTTTCGTCTTCGCACAGTCTGGGGAGTTTCTTTGGAAGTGGTGATAGCTTGAAAATTCGAGAGTAATGAATTTTGCTGGAGCATTCAATGAAGGTGTCTACAAATCATCTGTTGGGGTCACAAACAGCTTGAAAGGTTAGAGAAAGGTAATAGTGCCTGTTGCAGTAGTGGAAGCGATATTGTTGTCTGGGCACTGGATCTTGACATAAGAGCCGTCTATGTATCCATCAACTACAGGGATTCCAGACACCTAATGGGAATGAAGTGAAATAATGTTGAAGCCACTGGCCCATGCAGAAAGTCTTCCTGTTGCAAATATATATCAGAATCTGTAGGACAAATTTATATTAATAAATGTTACTACCAACCTACTGAAATTCACTCGCCTGCTTTTTCATATCGGAAGGAAACGTCACCACTGATGGGCCCAGGCTTACGAGGAAGTCAGGAACCCGTGTCAGGATTCTATATACTGAACTTTCCGATAAATCCAAGCGGCTTCCAACCTCCCTCATGCTAGTTTATTGGCCGCATACCTGTAAGTAAATATTGAATGACATTATTTAGCAGAGAACAATAGAATACCAGGCTAGAATGCAATGCTTCTCCTGTGCAATTTATTAAAGCAAAATTGAATTCTGCTCTTTAATTTTGACTCTTTATTCGCGCGACTAAACACTCTAACGTTTGAAAACACAGTTGGTATAAATACAATGTATATGGAGTTCCTGAGAACAGCATCGGTAACATTACAAGAATGGTACACACGCTAACAATGTTTACGCACTGATTCCATGCGCAAACAATTATTTACCAACCGGGAAAGCACTCAACAAATTAAAAGAACGGCCAGCGGCATTCGTCCGCAACGCAAGCGGGGCGCCAGGCAGGGAAAAAAACCGCTTGCCCGGCCACTGATTCACGGGTAGAACGCTGGTAGGGCCGAAGCCGTCCCGTTATGGTGGCAGACTCGGCCCGTGGAGCACTAGTCCCTGGCCGCCAAGCAACTCATTCCCGATGAGATGCAGCTCGCTTGTCTCTCGCATCTTGGTTTCACCGTACAGCAGTCTCCGCGATCAGGCAATAACGCAGTATTTTTAAGCCGAGGACCAGCGCGAGAGAAGGGCGCAACAATGGTGAGTGAATTCTCCAGATGAAAGTTTCCGCAGATTTCGCCGGCGCTCCACCGTGATTGCTTGAGGGTCACGCAGGCGAAGCAGCGAATCTCGCCATCAGTTGCTCCGCTACAGGCCTCGATAGCCGGAAGTGCCTGCGGAACTGGAGGAGAACATAGGATCTCACAAAAAGGGCTTTTTTTTTAGTTGTACACAAGAACCAACCAGCTGTACGGTACCTCGTGGTCCGAGTACTTCCCAACGACGTGGTCCTCGACGAAGCCAACCATTTTAGGCATCTTGGCAGGCAGGCGTAACATTCCATCAAATGCCCTTTTGTATACAGCGGCTTCACACTCGCTGTCCGTTTCAGACGAATCTTCACTGCTGGACTCTGAGCTTTCAGTGTGCGAGTCGAAACTGTCACTTCCATGAAGCAAAATTTGTGCCGCACGGCGCGAAGCAAAATCCCTGCCGTCCATTGCTGACTGGAAAGTGCAAGGCTCGCCCGGCTCCCCACGTAGCGACGACAGGAAGGAAGCGGCCGCAGTTGATCGTACCAGCAAGAAGACGCGGGGAAAAAGAAAACGTCACGCGGGCTTCCGGTCAAATCCGCTGATTTCGGCGGATCAAGTATCGCTGCTCCACGGAGCGAACCAGGATCTACGATTGATCCCGATCTGCCAGTGGAACATACAACTCGCGCTCCCATTTTGTCATTAGAATACGATTGATCCAAACCGAGCAGAAAAACTTGTTCCAGATCTGCCATTGGAATTCAACATGAGATTATGCTGTGAATGAGGACGCGCCGCGACGATCTCGGCCATTCGGCACGAGTGCCCATTTTGGTTGCATTTCCCGCAAGGCTCACAAGCATGCAGGCGACAACACTTCACTGCATGGTACAGCTGCCTTCCGGAGAATGAGCGTAACAAAGTGAAGGCTACTGAAAAACTATTTGAAGATTACTCTGAAGAGCTTCGAAGGCAACAGATTTCGCCTTTTTTTAGTTTATTTCGCAATGCGACCGTCGGGGTAAGTTATTTTTCCTTGCAGCCGAGGATTTTAGAGACCGTGCCCAAATTTATGTCAAAGCCCTTATCTATCTGTTATTTATACCCACCCGATGGAACCGTTTCTTGGCCGCCTTCTGGTCGCTAAAAGTTTAGCGGATATTTAGGCTCCGCCTAAGGGTACGACACGATAACATTAATGTGTCCCTTCAGTGGCCCGATGTCTTTGCATATCACTTCGCTAACACCGCCACTGTTATTTATTTCATTTTTTTATTTTTGTTTTTAATATATTTATGTATTTTTATTGTTTTTATTTACCGTAAGGTACACAGCGCCTCTCTTTAACCATGTTGAGAACTGTTCTCATTGGCCGAGGGTAGCGTTTTGAGTCCCGGCTTGACAAATTTTATTTTGAGCACAATTGCTTTTGTTTAGCTGCAGGCACTACAAACTAGTGGTAAAATGACCTTACGACATTGTAGAGCAGTAAGGATTTGTACTTTGACGTCATCATTGTTGCATTGTGTGATCGTTGTGGTGTGTTTGAATTACCCGCGCGAGGTTATGTGGGGGGGACTTCGCGACTCTGTAGGCCAATCGCGATTTTCTCTGCGTGACAACTTCAACGCCTACGCCATCAGCTACTGCACTTTCTCCGCTGAACAGGATCCTTAATGCTGCCTCGTTAAAGTGGACTTGCGCTTTCAGTGTCGCGAATATCGGTCTTATGAGGCCACCGGAAGATTGATACCGCCAAGAGGACGAAACGCGCTGCTCCTGACGCGCATACCGAGCACGCAGCGGGCCATGTGCGGCGACTTCGGAGAAGGGATAATTTAATAACCTTGGCAACCCTCGAGGCACACGTGTAGCGGGCCGCGCCTACCGATTTCCACGACATCGTTCCGACAGGCCGTGCACCCGCTTTTCGGCGAAAACGGATGCACCGGCGTCAAAATTCTGTCGCGCTGAAGCCGACACCGAGGAATCGTCTGGAGAAACGCTCCATGCGGGCACCGCTAGAGGGGGAAAGATTATGCGCAGTAACTTCTGTTTACCGTGTAGAATGGGTATGGAAGCGTTGAACGGTGGCAGAGTTGGATATACCTACTAAGTGCGCAATAGCCGGTGGGGTTCACTTGGGATCGCAAGGGTCACCAACACGGGTGTCGCCTGCGGCCCGCCGATCCTCCAAGTTTCATCTTTTATTCTGAAATCTCGATCAAACTTAGACGAGTCAGCTTCACCTCCAGACTTGTTTTGAAACTACAATCGACCAAAAGACTAGGTCCGTATACGGCACTCATCCTTTGCTGCAGGAAAAGAAACAGGGGGCCCTTTAGTATGCGTTGCCTTCAGTCGTACGCCAGCAGCGTTCAAGAGAGCACAAGGAGAGAGGCGCTAGACAACCCCCTCCTCTCTCTCTTTCACCCCTCCGAACCGCTCCGCACACCTAAACCGAAGAACGAGCCCAGTCTCCACGGCACGGGGTCAAAGGCCCACCACGTATTGCACACAATGAGCATGCCTAAGTGAGCAGGCAGGAAGAGCGGCATTGTTTCTTTTTTTTTAGGTTGCTCTGCTCTGTGTTCAATGACGACCGACGGCCACCTCACTCACAGCTACCATGCGAATCGTCTCCACACAAGACCTAACGCCGGATATTGCATCCCTTGTCGCTGCTAAGCGGCGTCAAACCTCAAGCAAGCAGCGTGCGTAGAACTGAAGGGCATTTCCTGCAATTAACGAGTAAAATCTCTTCATGGCAAGTCCAATTGTCTTTGTAGTTTTTTTTTATTTAACGCAGTGCAAGATTGACTCTCTTCACACAGCCCCCTCCCTCCACAAAGAAAACCACTGTGATTCACCCTCCTCCCCCTCTTTGTTATTTTCCGGCTTCTGGCGCACAGGAGACGAAATTTTCTCAATGCGGCCGGCATAGGAATACCAGTTTTAGACCCCTGCTATATTGCATCTCATTATATGCACAAGTACTAGTTTTCATCCGAGCAATGGGTAAGTTTATCGAAACAAGAGAATTCATGCGTAATGCGGTAATCGCGAATTTTTATATCAAGGCGCATGGCGGTGGACATTAGAAGCAGCCACGATATCATGCTAAAAAAGGAGTCCTGATGCCGCGTCCGTCTCCGGGAAAACCAGTGTATGTGCATTGTGAACTTCAGTACTCCGATAATAGCAACAATAGAGAGTTATAGCGTAGCGCGATCTGCAATCCGCTGCCGTGATCCACTTCCGCAGAGCGCCACTGTCTATGGGCAGATTGCCCTGAGGTCGCCAGGTGGCGCTCTGCCACCGGCAAGCTGGGCACGCCTGCTGCATTGGAACCATCAGAGCGTGCCCGCTGGCGGGGCGCGAATCGTGGTATGCTATAATTTACACGGTATGCTCAAGGCCTTCGTGTAGCAATGCCGCGACCGCCCGAGAGCCGCAACGCACGCTCTTGTCCGCACATCTTAACACTGGCACTACAGCTAGCCAGCCTTTCACCCTTTACTTCATCCCTTCTGCTCTACGCCATGCTAAGCATGAACTGTTGTCAGCTCCCGTTGTCGGCGCGCCGCGGGTGCCCTAGGGGCCAGGATGGAGGCGAATCTAAACGAACTCTGGCGAAACTCTCCGTCCGCTCCCTTAAAGGGACACTGAGGAGAACCCTATCAAAATTTTTTTGTTAGCAATATCTGATAGTTCGGCATTTCATGGCTTTGTTGACGCTTGTCCGGGAGCGAAAGATGCATTTATTTCAAAGAAATTTGTATTCGCAGTTGAAAATTTTTTTCCCGCCGCTCCGATTCAAACTCGAGAACTCTTATGACGACACAGAACGGAGTGACGTGAAACGTGACGTAAACGAAGACTCCGTGATTTCTGGTGGCTAGCGGTGCGGTCTAGCAGCTGCCGAAATGAAAGCTACCGCCGCCGCACGTTGAAGGCATCTATCGGGGGTCGCGACCGTCGCTTCGTTTACGATTGCACCGGCGTCTTGCCAGCGTTACGATGGATCCCGTTCCTGAACACGACGACGTAGTTCTCACAAAAACTCTGGCCTGCATTTCAGCGACCCCAGCCCCACAGAGCGTGCGATGCTTTTGAGGGAGCACGGTTAGGTTAGGCGCCGGCGGGTGGTTTCCCCCTTCCTCAGAGAGCAGCCGTTGCAAACTAAATATCGTAACCCCAGTGCGGGGAGTCGCAAGGGGCCAGGACAAGGTCGGCGCCTTGCGCCCACCGGAGGCTGGCCGGGGCTTTGGGGCCAACGGATTGTGATTCCTTGAACGGCGCGGTTGCATGGCGCAGCAGGCGGCGTCGAGGTCTCCCACGGTTGCAAGGGCCAAGTCCTTTATTTTTTGCCACAAAAAACAAATGAATGCTCGAGGGCGGTCGCGTTTAAAGTCGGCGGCTTGAAACCAAAGCCGGCGCACAACGCTTCAACGGCTTCCGCTATATCCAACGGGTCCACTGGATCTGTCTCTCTCGCCAACTTGCATGTACCTTCAGATATGTACTGTGAATGGATTAAAATAGCCAAGCTCGAAAAGAACAGCTCCGCCCAACTGCCGCAGCTATTGAATATAACGCGCACCTCGCCGCGGAGCCAAATCAGTGTGGCCGGGCCGGCGGCGGCTGGCGCACTCAGCGCGAAATAGATACATGCTCCAATCTCCCCGCCAGTGCGGTCAGAGTGCGCCGAAGCCGCCGAACGCGTCGGCGGTCAAGCGCAGTTGGAGTATAGAGGGTCTTGCTGTGACCGACGGGACTTCGCCGTGCAGCGCGCGCGCGCGCCTCGCCGCAGCATAAACGCGCTTTAACAGAGCCTGCGCTTAAACGCTAACCAACGTATTCGGTGGCGGAATCTATGGGAGCCACTGAAACCCCCCGCCCACTCACTGAATAAAAGAAAAGAAGTTCAGGGCCCAGTTTCGGTTCGGAATCGAACCAGGGCCTTCGGCGTTTGAGGCGGAAACGCAACCGCTCCGCCACGACGGCGCATCTAGTGAATGGACTCTTCTGATGCAGAAATCTCCGCGCTTTCGCTAGGTATATCCTGGCGTAACAGAGCTAGGCCATCAGCAATTTTTCTGAACTGCCTTGTACCTTGTCTCCCGTCCCCAATAAACGGTTTCTGTTAAGTAGTTTGAAGTTGACTGGCACAGCCAGGAATGTTTCGCCGGGCAAGCGTGCGAATACACAAGTGCTGCCTTGTACAATCACCGACCATCGTGCCATCATAGCTTTTCATCGACCGTGGCGATCATCTGACAAGCATTAACAGGCTCCTTCAAAGGTTAACTAGCACTTGAAATGGCACTTGGAGTTCCTCTGCTGTTCGGCGACTGTAAATCGAAGCGCGTCAAAAACAAAACCATGGGGCACGCAAAGCTCATAGACGCGAAGTGCCATAACAAATCGAACTCTCCTGGCCGCCTGTGGCGCCGCCAAGCATCCATTTTCTTTGCTTCCAATATTCAGGTTGTCTTTTGCCTGCCTTCCTTGCGTGATTAAAGTGCACTATTGGTTTTAAAACAAAACTTACTTCAATATTGATCTGCGCCACCTACCTTTGTCAGCCTCAGAGATTCGCGATCGCAAGTAGCATGGAAAATTCCTCCAAGGTGGCGTCTCTTGTCCTATGGCGTCACCACGCTTGTACTTGCGAGATTGGCCTGTGGTGGCGATACCTGTATTTTGGTTCTTGCTATTTTCTACCTTACAAGAGCTTTGTTTTCAGTAAGAGCGGCGTTTTTGTGATCAGGAGCTGGTATTCTATCGATACAAGCCAACTTCAATTTCGCCTCAGTGTCCCTTTAAGGCTGGTTCACATGCACGCTACTGAGCGATTGAGCGGCGCGTCGCAGCGAAAATTTCCAACTTGCTGGAACCCCGCCGCTCATCGCCGCGAAGCCCCAAAACAGGTTTTTCCGCCGCGGCGGCAGGATTCGCTAGCATTTTCGCTTGCATGTGAAACGGGTTTTATTCCTGTGTGCTGCGTTGCCGCCGGATCAGTGCATGCGTCAACAAAAGCGTCATCCTAATCTCTTGGTGGGTGAAGCCAGCACGTAGCGAGAACGAATATGATCGGTTCCGAGCCCGAGCGGCGCACAAGCAGTCCTCGTGACATGTGAACAAAGCGAGACCGCCATGTGGGCTTACGCGCGTAATCCAGGCGCCCGCGGGCATATCCGCGGGGAACTGGGCTCGCGCGGAGCCATTGTCCTATTGTTAAGGAAGGGACTGCGCAACACAAACGTGGACGTGAAGAGCACAAGGACAGACGGAGACTCGCAACTGATTTTATTCACAAGGAAACACATGCCAAAAAACCTTTCTTTGTGATGCAGTTTGATCAAGATATCACGGACGCTATAATTACTTTTGTTTCTTATTAACAAAGACAGTCAACTGATCGTAGGCTAATTTAATACAATAGTTCTTCATCTCAAAAGCTCTCCAGTTAACGCAGCGGCAAACGGTTCTCCTTTTTTCTCTGCGCGTGGTGATAGACCAGCGAGTACAAGAAACAGCTCGCAGCCTGTCCAAAGCCTTCAGCCCGGGCCAGGTGTCCATCGGTCGCCTCTTCTACTCGACGCATCGGCCAAGTTCGCAGATCTGAAATTCGAGACAAGAAAAAACAATTCGGAGCCCAGCCGCAGTCGCAGTCCAGAAATCTGCCAGAACATACAGCGTCTGGCCGCTCACATATCGCAACCCATTCGAATTGAGTGGGTTCCAGGTGACCTGCAAGGCGAACTTAGACTCATCAATGACTCGGTTCCACCGCATTGACGATGCTGCCCTCATTCTCACAAGAAAGAACAGCTCCGGCGCCGGGCACGTGCTGTCGTCACTTCGTTGTGCGCAAACCCTCGCTAGCGTTCTTACCCGTGCAGAGGAGGATTCAGGTTGGGGCTGCCCTCCCGCCGGCCGGATCTCAGATGTGGTCCGAATTTCGCCACTTATATCCCCACCTAGGGTGTCCTGTCGGCCGCTCCCAAAATACTGAGGCCGATATTCATCGCTTGTGTGCTTGCCCAGCGCTGAAGTCAACGAGAATTCTTCACCTGGCAGCAGCGGGTCTCCCGCCGAACAACCCGTCCTCATATATTGCTTGAACGCAGGGCCACATCATCGCTCCCTCCTTGCATTTATTGCATCGGTCAACCTTTTTTCATTCATTTAACCCCGACCTTTTATTTTTTACCTTAACAAGTTACTTTTTTCCCTGACACTGTAAGCATCGTTATAAAAAGAAAGTTGCAACATATGCAGACATAAAGCACGAAGGTACCTAGCAACCATTAGTATTAGGAACCACCCGCGTCCGAATTGAAGTCGTATTCAAGATGCTTAGTGGGCAGCAAATCAACACCACTTGCTCACTGACAAAGCTTCCATGGCAATTGGTGACGAAGCTCATGTCAGCGCGGCTGATGATATGATAGAAACTGCGTTTTTGATGTTGCCATTGTAATATATGTTGTGTCTTATTTGACACCCCTAGACGGTCATTTCTCAATTTGAAGCGTTTTTTCAGCCCTTTTACTCCACTTTGATCAAGGCACACCACTGAGCGTGTTAGAAATTGAGGCTTCGTTTTGGGGGTTTAACGTCCCAAAGCGACTCAGGCTATGAGGGACGCCGTATTGAAGGGCTCCGCGAATTTCGACCATCTGGGGTTTTTCAACCTCCAATGACATCGCAGAGTACACGGGCCTCGAGTCTTTTACAACTATCGAAATACGACCGCCGCGGCCGGGATCGAGCCCGCGTCAGCAGCCGAGCGCCAAAACCACTGAGCCACCGCGGCGGTTTGTTAAAAAATTAAGCCTCATGTACATTACTTGTCTTCTTTTCTACGCGTGCGGGTGCCCCAAACGTCGTCCGCATTCTTTTAAACGAACATTTTGATAGCTTTATCGAACAGAGTTCTCTGCGCACGCTTCAAAAGGCTGTTCGAGGCAAATTCTAAGGAGTCTTTTTCTTTACTGCCGCCATGTTACAAATGGTTTTTTGCTCACCTGTGCCCTGTCATACCGTCTAGCTGCGTGCTACTATAAAATATTAAATGTTACTGCAAGATATCCGTGCCGGGTATGGGTGCTCTTTGATGCCATTGTTTCAAGTGGAGTAGAACGTTTTGTTTAGCGAGCCTTGCAGTCGCTTTAAAGATCGCACTTTGCTTTGGAGCAAATTAAAAAAAAGGTACTGCCTTCGGATAAGTCCGCGGTTCTCATTTTTTGTTAATATTATAAGCAACTTCAGCTTTTTGCCCCATGGTAGAATATATAACGCGAGAGTGTCCTACCTAGACATTCTATACTTCAAGGAGCCCGGGCGCGTGCTACATTGAACAAGATCTGCTTTACAAATGGGTTTATCTATACACTTCATCTTCCTTCCATCTTGCTCGACACGCAATTGCTGTTGGAGTGGTAGATTTTCTATTGCGAAGTTAACACAGCATGTGAAATGCGTAACTTAATTTTTCCAAAATTTTCAGAGCGATTACTGCTACTCCTTCACTTTTAAATAGCACTACCCATTGTTCGTGACGGCGTTCATGGTGAATACAGTAATGTCTTTGAGAAGGCAAAAAAGTACTTCGACAAGGTTTTACCTTCACTTGGTAATTCTGGAATTTTATTAACAGCATGTAGAGATCAATCTTCCAGTTGACAGGTCTTTACTATTTAAATCTTCCCCCGAGCCGTTGGTGCACCCTTCTAAACGGCGTCATTACTTCTTTGTTTCCACAACAGTAATCATGTAAACGTACCGAATATAGTTGAGTTAGGTTTTCTGCCGATAGTCTGCATTCCTATCGCCTTCGTAGAACACAGAAGCTAATCGCAAACTTTAACGTATCCATGATATCTGGAGTAGACCATAAATATTGAAATGCCCAAATTGGCAGTGATAAAGTAGCCAAATATTATATCTAAATTTTTTTCTCAATAAATAAAATGTCGAACTGCGCTGAGAGATAGGAATGCCAGAAAGGTGGTTCCAGTTATACCCTCCAGGAAATTATTGGCCCATATTATCGAATAGAAGTATATGTAAGATTTTAAAGCACTTCATACATGCACATTTAGTATTTCCTTGAAATGAGCTCATTTTTTTTCACCTTGTCGATACTGTTTCAACCGATTTTATTAGTAAGGTCTTTCTCATTGCTGGTGATGTTGGACTCGATGTTGACAGCATGTTTTCAGATTGTACTAAGGCATCTGATTCACTTTCACGAGATATACCAATCCTAAAACTGGCTGTACTTAACCTTTGCCCACGTATGTTTGAAAAGATTAAAACCTCTTTTTTCTAACTGCATTACGTTTCTTGCTGCTAATGACTAATCGCCTACTTCTTCCCCCGCAACAGCCGGTGTAGCACAGAAATCAGCTTGTGCATCGGCTTCTCCTTTTCCCTTGCTAGCATTAAGGCTTTAGCTAACCTTGCGACTTACTCTTTTATCAAGCTGTTTGCTGACCACTGACCCATGAATAACAAGACTCTCAATGTAAACAGATGAAAAAGCACAGGATTATTTTTCCGAATCGACAACATCCACACATACATTTTACATGGTAAGTTCATACTGTCCGCCTTAAATAAAAAGGCTAGTCGCATAGTCACATACTTGCATCGCAGCTTCTTAGAGCGCAGCTCATAAGCGCCCGTTCGTGGGTTGATCGGCGTTCCTCGCCGCCGCCGCCGTTGCAGTCGGCGTGAAGGCGCGCTCACACTAGCGGGAACTTCCGCAGAGGCGCAGCGTCAATGTCGCCGCTGCATCGCAGCTCCTCGGAATGACGCTCACAAGTCGCGCGTATTCTCGCTGCGGTTGTCTTGGAATGTAGATATGGGAGTTAAAAACCAACTCGCCCAGCATACAGTATTGCGGATGTAGAGAGAGGATACGTTGAGGGAGGACCCGAACGAGCAGAGAGAAAAGGAAATAGTCACGTGACACCAGAGAAGACTGCAAAGCGCGCGTTTTTCCCGTCGTCGTCTTGGTCGTCTGCCAGCTGTCCTCCCGTCATCCTTTTTGTCACGAGGATGGCTGGTTCGAACGATGAGCTGTTGGCTACGGTAAACGTACTGATACTTGTTTGCTCGCTGCTTCTGCACCGTCGCCGTGCACAGGATGCACAGACGCACCGATTTTGGGTGCGACCCATGTCCCAGGCACCGAACATACATACGTGCTTGCCGCGCAGGCTCAGAGTGGCGCCGCTCGCTCAGAGGTGGCGCCACGCGCCGTTGCACGTCGAAAGCCGGCGCGGCGCGAAAGGAATCACGCCAGCGTGCGCCTCAGGGCCCAGAAGTTTGGAGAAACAGCCCCTGTTTGCCCATGGAGAGCGCCAAACCTCGTGTGCGTTGCGTTATGCCACCTCCATTTCGCTGGAGCGTGGCGCCGCCGGGTTGGCGAGAAGAAACTGGATACCTCTGGAAACCTTACTCCTCGGCCTACTAGTGGCGAAGCAAGCCTCGGCGGAAAGATAAGAGAGCGCTTGTACAGCAGGGCCCGAATTACAGAACTCGCTCTAAAGTTGTAGAGCGTTACGTCAAAATGACGACAGCATGACGACAAGGCGAAACGTCAACGCGTGACGGAACGCGGAATCAAACAATGGCTAGTAGGGTGCCGCCCCGGAAGAGTTTATTTGCACGACAAGAGGCCAATTTGCACGGCAAGGGGCCGTATGCTAACTTTTTTATAAAAACACGCAGTGAATAAAATAAACATTGTTTTATTCTTTCATAAAAGTGTATTTCACTCTCACTGCCATGAACCAAAGCAAGAAGGACATTCACTTTTGGAAATAACTGCTTTCGTGGGTAAGTTTTGTTGCCATGAGGGCGCGCTGGCAGATGTAAACACTGAACATGGCGGCCTTCAAGAAAACAGCTGACCCCACGGCTAGTTCCTGCTTTTTTACGCGTCGTCTGAAATCAGGGTTCTATTTGGTTGTCCAAAGTGCGCGGATAACAATTATCGAAGCCAGTGAAGGTCACGGGCCTCCAGAAAGGAACCTGCACGAAATGTCGGGCCCGAAAATCGACGAAGACAACTTGAGGTAAGCCTGTGTTATTGGTTTAAAGATGTCACATGCCAAGCATATGATTTGGGTTCTATTCCTTTCGCTTTAGCAAATACAAGACGTCCACGAAGCACAGCTTGTTGGATAAAATGAACTTTTTTGGCTTCATAAACGTCTGGCACAAATGATTCAGTTGGGAAGGAGCAAGAACCAAGCAAGGCGGTTGGGCGCACGCTAACAACCTTGCTCGTTTTCGGTCGTTCTTGGCTGTGCTATAAGTTGCTGCAGCGCAGCGCACGCATATGTTCCCGTAAAAACATATTAGCCCGAACTCAGAGCAAAGGTTTTTCCCTGTTATTCCCTGCTTTCGAAAAGCGGAACAGAAACTATTCCCTGTTTGTTTTCCCCGCTGTGTTCGCTGCTGCAATTCTCTAAGCGGGAATTATAGTCTCGAAATGGCGCCAAGACGAAGAATGCCGAGCGAGCAAGAGCTTATCATATTAGAGTTTATGGAGAGCCGTCCGCTCTTGGCTCGGGCTTCTGCCGACCGAACAAACTCACACACAGCTGTTGAAAAGCGCGAGCTGTGGAACCAGCTTGCGTCGATTCTCAACAACAAGGGGTCGGCCGTTTAAAAACATGTCTGTGCCTTGCGCCTTGCTAGCACTGTTTATTCCATCTGTGGTGTATTTTAGTGTCGAAGGAGGTGCAGGAATGCATAGACAAGTGGTAGAGCATTATTGATTGCTTCTCTTTTGCTAGTGCTCGTTTAGTTTCATGGTTTGCCAGTACCAATCAGCCGCACCTTTTACCCTTTTACAGCAGAGGAGATGAACGGGGAGCCTCAGCAAGTTGTCGACAAGACACACGGAGCCCCACAGACCGTGAGTTGGCTTGCCATTATTCAAGCTCCATACTACCCTTTCTGGCAGCTGCTTGAAAGTGATAGCACTATACTCTCTGGCAGCATTTGCAGCAGTAGCCAAAATACTGCAGTGATTCTACAGTACACACAAAACTATCTCTCTCTGGCTTTGCCATGCAGTGCAGAATGTTTATTTCTCTTGCAGTGAGGCTGTGATATCTCCTAGCAGTCTAACAAATGTGCACATGAAATATGCTACAACAATGCTGCCCAAGATTGCTGTCCTGTATATTTATGTCAAGTGCTCTAACACATTGTACCAAATGTTTTGCGTATTACACCACGTGATGAGCACATTTTCTTTCCCGACAGCTACACCGGTGCCCTCGCCGCAGCCCTCACAGCAGCACACACCAGAGCCCCCACTGCAGCCCTCACCGCGCGCTACGCCTAGCCTTCTTGGGAAGCGATGGCGAGACGATGGGGCCAATGAGGTGCTGCACCAGACGCTGTATGAATCGCATCGTTTGGATTTTCTTACTGAGGCCCGGAACCGCCAGGACGCTGCTTTTCAGCAGAGCATGCTGGAGGTGTGTACTCGCTGCACACACTGCACTTTGAAGAGTCGAAGTCGTCACCTGAAGCATAAATATCAGTGCTCTCTTTTGAGCACCTCTACTTCTGTTTTGACGCCTCTAGTGGGAGGTGGTTGAGACAGCTGAGTTTATGAAACTGACACGAGTCTTCTACAACCATACATTGTCCAAAATATCTCAGCACCTGAAATTTTACATAAAGCTTAAGCGAGATCTCAAAATTGGTTGTCAGTAATAATTTGTAATTGGAAGTATTTTTACATGCAGGCCATACGGGAGGTGACAGATGCTGTGCAGGCGTCAAATGGGCAGCAAGAGCTGCTCATCCGGAACGTGAACCTACTGATGCTAATCTTACAAAAGCAGCTTGAGCCACCTGCACCACATTGAATTGTTCATATTTATTTGCATTATTTGCTTGTTTTTATTTTTATGAAAGAACATCTTCATATGTTTATATTTATTCAAGAACATTATTTACTTCTCTGCCAGGTGCACACTCATTGAACTTTTTTTAGTTTGCTTGTTAAAATTTCTGTTTTATGTGTTTATATTTATTTACATTGTCTGCTTCTCTGTCAGGTTTCTGTTTTTGTATTTATTCAAGATCATCTCTGCCATGTGCCATGGCATCATTATTTTATTTCTTGTAAGCTCTGCAGGCCCGGATGCTTCACACTATTTATTTTCTTCCAATTATGTAATTTAAGCTCTGCCAGGTGTGGAAGCCTCCTATACTCTTTTATTTTCCATTCCTTTCAAATGTTTACCTGCAGCTGTGGCAGGTGCACAAGGTGCAATTTCTAGTGCTTGTTTTCTTTCATTGCAATATGTGGGCAGGTGCAATATGTGGGGCAAAGTTGTTCTGAAGTGACTGTAGTTATGAAGGGCATCATAATATGGGGATTCTGGATAAATTTTGAACACTTTGATTTTGTGTCTGTTAAGGTTGTTTGCATGTTCCTGAGTCGTTTTTTTTTCGCATTACTTTTCCTGCTTTTCCGTAAAGTGTCCATTGTGTGCATTGTAACATGTTCTATCCTCAGTAGACCCGAGGAAAAATGAGGCTTGCCAGCATTCGTCCAAAGTCGCTTCTGAACTAGTGTTGAATGCAGGCAAAAAAAATTTGGCGGATGCTTGAGCTCCGCCTTTAAAGGTATGATGCAACAATGTTAATGGCTCTCGTGTTTGGGTCCCTTTACAACTTCAAACGCAGCCATGTTGGCATCATCGTCTGTGATACTCGTGTGTCTTGTACACGTAACATGGTTTTTTAGTTCAGTAAAATCTACAAAGAGCAATGTCTTGTGTAGCACTTGCTGTGCATTCCACCAGTTACGTAATATGTTTCAGCAAAGTGCAAACCAGGGCTACATCGGGCCTACAAGTATGCACAAAATGCCAAACCTGCGATTATTAGCATTCAAGCTGGCAATCAAGATGCAAGAGTGGCAGATCGGGCTAGTTGGTAATTTTCCATAATGCGATACAGCGCGAATAAAGACGGGGACGAAGCGAGACAAGACACCACAGCGCTGACTTCAACTGAATTTTTATTGCGGAAAGGGGATATTTATACAGGAAATGGAAGGGAACGCATGATGCCGCTAATACTGGAATTGATACGCGGGATAAGATATTTAAAGGCGAAAAGAAGAGGCTGCAACAGCTCACAAGGATGACTGCTAAAAACAAACAACAACAATCTCTGGTGTCTTGTCTCGCTTCGTCCCCGTCTTTATTCGCGCTGTATCGCATTATGGAAAGTCAAGATGCTTTTTTTATGGGCAAACAGCGCGTAAGACTTAGACGCAAAGCAAAGAAAACATAGAACGAGCGCTCATCCTGTGTTTCCTCTGCTTTCCGGCTATGTCTTTCGCACTGTTCGCTTTAAAAATGTACAGCCAACTCGCACGTTTGGCCACAGTGTAAGATACAACTGTTCTAGTGCAATCTCTGCGCAGCACTCGACAAGGCATATGTAAATCACTGTTGATGCTGCATGCTTTTGTTTCTCTGCTGTGTGTTACAGTTGGGAAACTAGTATGAACAGCTGTGGTGAAAATTATTGTGACCAATGAATAAACGTGGTGCAAAAACAAACGCTTTACTGGTGCCTAGCAGTCTCCACACCGCACTTTTTCCTCGTGCACATTCATCAAACACATAGTGACCACAAGCAACTGTTTGCCTAAATAGGCAGGTCGACGTAAGCAACGGCGAAAGACGGTGTACAAGGATGCATTTCACTTGTTGGACGAGCTGTTTCGGCGTGTATTTCGACTTGAGAAGGAGGAAGTGCAGTAGCTGTGCGGCAAGCTTGCTGATGCACTGAAAGGCATACTGGTGACCACTGCCGGTGGAGCAGCAGTTGGTGTGCGCACTTCATATCTTGCCACTGGAAGCTTTCAAGCACATGTAAGAAAAAGTAATTTACAAATGCTGGAATGTGGCTACCAGTGGCCAAGGGCATCATATCACACAGGGGCTCACGCACTAACACAGGGCAATGGCACTGCCCGTAGCAAGAGTGGCTGCGACAACTCGCCACGCCAGCACGGCGAGTCATTGCAGCCACAGCTGCCAGATGGTCTAGGGCTTACTGCCTGTGGTGCTGCTGTTGCCGCTGCTGCTGCCGCTGCTCCTGTCGCCGCACCATCTGCAGGTGTGCTTGCCTCTGCGGACGGGTTGTGCCAAAGAGGCCAATGATACGGTCTCGCATGGCTCTACCACGCAGGTAGGTCATGCGGGATCCTGTCCCCGCCAAGTACCCGGCAAGCAGAGGTGGTCCATTGTTGTCAGGGTCATCAGTAGTGTTGTCTTCGTCTGCAGCCAGGGCTTCTTCAGGACAGATGTTGTGCAACGCAGCACAAGCTGCAATGATGACCACCGCTCGCTCCGGCTCGTAGTGGAGTGTCCGGTACCTTTGAAGGCACCGGAAGCGGCTTTTGAGGACACCAATGCAGCATTCCACAACACATCGCATTGAGGCGTGTGCTGCGTTGTACTGCCCTTCTGCAGTGTTTGCACCAGGATGCCCTGACACTGGTGTGAGCAGCCACGGCTCCAGTGGATATCCACTGTCTCCTGCACGACCAAAATTTGCAGTGAACTGTGTTGTTGCCTATGTAATAAATGATTCATATCAAGCAGCTCAAAGCCAGTATGCTGAACCAGAATTCATAGGCATGCAGAAGATTCATGACTAAGGGGTACCTCTGTAAGCACAGCCTTCTAGGTTAATGATGTACTGTGATATCCTACACGACAATAACGATGTGCACACCTCTTCTGCCTTGATGTTTTACGCTTGAAATACGATTCACTTTATAACAATGTTTTTTGTGCCTCTGCACCAGCAGTAACAGTAAATACACAAAAATAAATACGATACATCATACTGTTGCATGTCATCCATGTTATAACCCGCCTCATTTAGGTATGAGCCGCTGATGTAGCTTAATACGTGCTGTCGAAGTGGCCCGATGATCAATAGGCTGCTTACCCAGAAGAAACTCGCCATCCTCCAGCAGCCCGTGCTCCACCTTCCGACGCAGCCGTGAGTAGCGCCAAGAAAAGGCATCGTGACAAGACCCCGGGCAGCGAGGGTCGACCGCAAGGATCTTCATGTCTGCGTCGCAGATCTGCGAGAAACACAGGCAGACAATCTTGGACGTGAACTTCCACTGTCGAGGTCACGGCTTTCGAACCCATGCGGTCAGAAAACCAGTCTACTCACGATCATGGTGTTCATCGCGTAGTATCCTTTGCGGCTCCAGAATGCTGCCCGGTTTGCTGGGTCTCCCCGCGGCGCTTTTATGGCAATCAGTGTTCCGTCGATGCAGCCGACGACGCCGGGGATAGTGCCGCGGGGAAGGAAGGTCGCCTTCGCTGCCGCTTTTTCTTCGGGGTGCGCCGGGAAACGCACCCAGCCCTTCTGTGGCTTTGCAGATGGCCTCAGCCACACGCCGCACGCACTTGCTCACCGTCGGTTGTGCGAGGCCGACGGTCTGCTCGTTGCCGACGCACACTTGAAAGCCCCCGGAGGCAAAAAAACGGAGAGCGCACAGCACCTGCCGCCGCACCGACAAAGCGCTCGTCCGTACGCCTCGCAGTTCGTCTGCAAGTTCGCCGCACAACCACTCCACTTTCTCCTTATCGAGTCGAAATAACCGACGGAACAGCTCGTCCGGCAAGTCATACGCGTCCTCGTACACCGTCCTTCGTCATTGCTGGCGCCGACGTTGCCGCCTCCGCCACCAATAAACAGCAGACGCCGCCGCCGCCGCCATTTTCCCTCTAAAACTCTGTAGACCGACTCTTCGCGGTCGCAAAAAACAGTCTAAAACCGCGGGCATAATTAAGTGTTCAACGTCATGCGTTTTTTCTTGTCCGTGACGCCATTGCAGCTTCCCGTGACGCAACTTTTCAAAATTGCGCCGGCGACCAATAGGAGCGGGCATTTTAGAGCGCTCTCAATTGTAGAGCGGTCGGAGCGAGTTCCGTAATCCGGGCCCAGGGGACGCTACTCGTGTGTGCGCGCCTGCCTTGGCACGATGTTACGAACAGACGCGGCGCGCCCTATACCAGGGTATTTCAGGGCAGACTAAGTAATTCTTAAAAAAAGGTTTGGTTTCGTTTATGGGGGTTTAACGTCCCAAAGCGCCTCAGGCTATGACAGACGCTGTAGTGAAGGGCTCCGGAAATTTCGACCACCTGGGCTTCTGTAACGTGCACTGACATCGCACGGTCCTCTAGAATTCCGCCTCCATCGAAATTCGACCGCCGCAGCCGGGATTGAACCCGCGTCTTCCGGGCAGCAGCCGAGCACCATAACCACTGAGCCACCGCGGCGGCTTTCAAAAATAGGAGTTTTGAAGTAAATGTATGGCTTCCGCGGCATGCTACTGCCAGGGTTGGCGGACACTAGAAAAGCTGTGAATCATCTCAACTGGGAAGATGGTTAACTAATTTCCAGTAGTGAACTTTGTAACTATGACAGTTGGAATTACAGATTTGTTAAGAGCTTTTGGTAACCGCCATACCAGATTTTAGAATTTAGAAAACGCGATTACCCTCGGCGCTGCGGTTCGATAAATTTTGGATATTTCGACTGGTTGCGTAAACTGGAGGGGTTGCTTTGTCTGCATGCTCTTCGATGCACATGTATTTTGGCACGATGATACCCAAAATTTGTTAGGTCACAGCGCCAAGGATAATCATGTTTTAGAAATTCCAAAAAACTGATATGGCGGTTACTGAAGACGGGCTACAAATCTCTAATTGCCACCAAGCCCCCAACACTAATAGTTTAAAAGTTAATTACTGCGAATTAGTTAACCAGCTTACTAGTAGGTTATTCACCGCCTTTCTGGTGTCTGCCAACACTCGCAATATCCTGCGGCAAAAGCCATATTTTTAACTCAAAAATCCTATTTTTGAAAATTACTTAGTCTTCCATGAAACACCCGGAATATATGAAGGACTTTTTAGGCCCGAAAGCACTGCGAAAACCACTGAGAGATTAAAACATAACATCTCAGCATGTCTTCCAGGAAAACGCCGATTGCCCATGTGAGATGACATTCCATTCCGCGCCGTAGTTCGTGCTTCGAAGAAGCACGCGCAAAATCATAACACCTAAAGAACTGTGCTCAAATTTCGCATTAGGATGCATCGTTATCGTCGGTGAGTTTTTTTCTGCGTTCACTTTCCCTACAAAATGCTAGTCCGTTCCAAAATGGGGTATGCACTGGCACTCTCGGGCCTTAGTCAGAATACACTCATCACTCCCATTGAAAGCCATTTAATATCACAATGTCACATGCGAAATATACAACCATTTTATCATGCCAGCGCCATCTGTATAAAAAGCGCGCTTTCTGCCTGACCTTTTAGTGAGCCGTGGATACTATCGGCTCTGCTTTGTTTGTTAAGTATACCGGCGTAGTCCTATCCTGAAAGATAAGCTTCTTCCTAGCCATTCGTTTGTCACACTCTTCGATCGGGATCATGGTCTCAAAGGTGGCTTACCACTCTGTAAATCTAACTTGCATAACGATTCCTTCATCCAAACAACCAATGACAACAGGAAACCATTTCCTGCTTCCATCACTGCAATCACTGACACCTGTCGCTTGAAGACTGTTTTATTTAAAGATGTATTTATTCACATACATCTTCTACGCCCGAAGCCCTTATTCCACGCGGGTGGCAAATAATGCTTTTATCAGGCCGGTGCAAGAAATAAAGAACACTCAAACAAGAAGTAAAAATAAAAACTCCAATGACGTAAACCGTTACACATCTATTAACAGAGACCGATATGTGATTCCACGCGGGCCAATCGGTAACATTTTGCTGGCAGACATGCTGACAGGTTCTGTTTTAGTCCCTCAGTGTGTTCGTTTTTCGTTGACCTACCGGAGAATAATATCTTTAAAGACAACGAACTAGGATTTATTTGCCACTACATAAAGAGAAAAGAAACACTGGCTGGAGAGCGTCGAAACGGGAGCCTCGCTTCTCCGAGGTCGCTGAGTGACTGGCTTTGCTGACCTTGGCAACGCGATCGTCCCCTCCGCGCAACCGGCCCTCACACACATAAATAGCTGTCATGCATCCACACCGCTTTCCCTCGGAGGGACTAATGGGCGCTTCCCAACTGTTCTTGGAAGCGGCCGAGGCGTCCTTCCCTTAGACAGTGGGCGGCACGCAATGTTGTGCCGTGAAGACATCTTGGGAGAGCGTCATTGTCTCAGAATATTTAACACAGTGGTTTCCGCAACGCTTCTGGGCATGCAAAGTATTTGCAGTTGAAAAGTGGCCGAGGCAAGCAAGTTCGCGGAAGCGTTACTGTATAAACAGCGCTGCCAGTGAGCAAATTAATTTACGCATTAATTACTAACAGCGCCTATGCTGCACTCATAGTCCAGTATGGCACGTGGCAATTTCGTCTGCGCAGCTGCCCTCAAGTTGGCCCAAGGCCCGACTTACGTCACCGCACAAATAGCGTACTCGCAAACATTACTCGCACACTCGCTTGTGCCGTTCATGTTCTGTCCCTTGTCTGTTTTATGTCGTGTTACAAGCATCCTCTCAAGTAAAATTTCCTACAAAAACGCAATTTGAGCAGTGAAAATGGCCTGTACGTACGGCATTAGGGATTTCTTGGTAGCAAGGAGTTCCTTCGGGGGCGTTATGCGTGAAATACAGAAAGCTCCCATGGACATCCGGTGGACCTTTGCACGTCACCCGACAGTAGTAGAGCGTCCTTGGGGATTGCGGCTAAACAGAAAAAAATACATTAGCAGTGGCTTAGCTCGGCTATGCCAGGATATATGTAGCGTGAGCTACGCTGAGCCCCTGAGAATCAATTGCCGCTGAGCAGCTATTTTGCTCTCCTTCTCTATGGCTATACCACACTGGCAAATGCCCCGCTATAAGTATACCCCCACTGACACCTCTGCGCATGCGCACAAAATGAGAGGCTCTATCAAGCGGCTCCGGCGCAGCGTCAGACTTGGCTACTGCGCAACGGAGGCGCACAGCTGCGCACGCACGCGCCGGCTCCAGTGCGTCTGCCGCGGCTATTGCGGCTGGAGTGCGCAGACCGACGAGGCGCGCGCGGCGGCGGCGGCTCCGGCGCGCCAGCTGTGCGCCGTGTGACGTCACTGCTCCTAGCGCATGCGCAGCATGGCTCTCCAGGAGCCACACGATACTGCTCAACCTCGGCCAGCGTAGCTCACGCTACAAAAGCAATTTCTCTTCCAATCCGATTTCTTGACGGCGGTGAAAAATGTGCGCGTAAGCAAACCTGACCACAAAGTGCATTTCAACGCACACGCAAGTCATACAAACACAGTGCAAGCTCTTCCGATTTAGCTCTGGTGTACGCAGCTGCTTTCGATCTCCCAACCCTGCGCCTTTGGCAACTGGAGCAGAAACCGAGCTACTGTGACATAATATTAAACTAAAAATGTTGCGCAGCCCAAGCAGGCATCATTTCGGAACTGTTCAGGATACGGGGGCGGGCATAAATGATTGTACTGTTGTTGGCTTATTGTGCGCAGCACTAGCGCACATCAAGTGGGGAGAAGCCGTGCAAGCGAAGCGCGTAATCGCTGGAATTAATGCCTGCTTCGGTGTGCAACGCTAGTTAGCGACAAGGTTTCCTTGTGTAAAACTTTGCAAGCGGCTCGACGAACTCTGATCATACCCTAATAGGTAACTGCGTATTTTTCCTAAAATTTTGTAGTAGTAACCGCGGCACCTTTCGCGATTCAACGGTCAAGGACCGTGGGCCGAATGAATTCTTCGCCGGTCGGCTTCTGGTGTCGCCACATACCGCGTCGCTTCCATGCAAGAGCGCAGCTTAAAGTCAAGAGAAGCTGTGAAGAGCCTTGCCCCAGTATATATTTTTGGAAGACAGTGTGGAGTATCCATCTGGCACTTGTTCACCCTTGCAAGCTGTAGAAGAAATGGCAGAAGATTTCGCGTGAAGTGCATAATCTCAGCACTTGTTAGATGAATAGGCATAAGGGCATACAGAAGGCATGTTCACGACAGCAATTGTCCACTGGCAGCGCACTTATTTCTTCCTTACATCTAATGTAGGGGGATCGCAGCCAGTCTCGCTGCAATTAACCTCATCCATGTTTCTCAACTAAAGCGTGTTGACGTTGGGTAAAAACTTGTTATGCTTGTTCTTCACACGGTGCGTATGGCGCTCGTTTTCTCAACATATATATATATATATATATATATATATATATATATATATATATATATATATATATATATATATATATATATTATCACCAAAAAGTGAAAAACATAACACGATTTAATTCACGACGTTTCGGCTGGAGGACTGGACTTTTTCGAGTGTAGTACAGCGTTTGAAACACACAGCTTTTATAGAGCGTGCGCGAAGTAGAAAGAGCAGAGCACGAGTTCAAACAACTAGGAAGAGGGGGAAGAGACCTGGAAGGAAAAAATCTACAAAAGAAGAGAGAGAATCGGTGAGAATCTAAGAACGCGATCTCCTAATGGCCGATTCACACGACAGTCCGTTCGCCATTAGGAGATCGCCTTCTTAGATTGTCAACAATTCCCTCTCTTCTTTTGTAAATTTTTTTCTTCCTGGTCTCTTCCCCCCCCCCCTCTTCCTAGTTGTTTGAACTCGCGCTTTGCTCTAACTTTGTTCCTCGCGCACACTCTATAAATGCTGCGTGTTTCAAACGCTGTACTACACTCGAAAAAGACTGGTCCTCCAGCCGAAACGTCGCGAATTAAGTCCTGTTATGTTTTTCAAGTTTTAGTGATTTTATATTGTATTGACCAATCAGCTGCCAGAAATCACTTTTGGTATATATATATATATATATATATATATATATATATATATATATATATATATATATATATATATATATATATATATATATATATATATATATATATATATATATATATATATTGTAACGTGCTTCCACAGAACCTCGACGGAAGAAGCAGAAGATGAAGGACTGACCCGCGGAGAAAGAGGAAGAAAAAGAGAGAGCTGAAGGACGCTGCTAGGCTTCCTGCTTCCATCCTGCTTCGACCGGTCCCCTCTTTGAATAAACCCCCGTGCGTGCAAAGCACGTAACAGGTTGGTGAGAGGTGCCGGGTATCGACCACGGAGCATTCCATCTACCGAAGGAGCCGTAGACTCGCAGGCTTCCCACCACTGCCATCGGACATGCCTGGAGACGACAATGCTGAGCAACCCGGGCTATCCACAGCGAACAACTGGCCACATTATCGAGAGCCCCGCACATTTTTTGGAAAACCTGAAGAGGACGTTGACGAGTGGCTGAAACACTACGAGCGGGTGAGCAAATACAATCGATGGAACGCTGCTACTAAACTGGCTAACGTTGTGTTTTTCCTTGCCGCCACTGCCCTTGACTGGTTCGACAATCATGAGGATACACTGAGTTCATGGGCTACCTTTACGACCGAGATAAAGAAAAATTTTGGGGATGAATCGGCAAAGAAGAAGCGTGCGGAACAGACATTGCTTCACCGCGCGCAAGTACCCGGAGAAACTTGCACGGCATACATCGAAGCCATCTTAAAGTTATGCAAGCTAGTTAACTCCAGAATGCTTGAAGAAGACAAAAGGAAGATGTTTACAATTTCCTGATTAGCAAAGAGAGCCTGAGCACCACCGCTGACGTTATAGAACATTGCAGAACATTTGAAGCTCTTAAGCTGCGTCGAATCACCCCTAAATTCGGAAGATTGGCCAATGTCACCTCTATAGCCAGTGTTGAAGCCAGTCCTCCAAATTCTATGGCTGATATGATTCGAGAGATTGTGCGCGAGGAATTCTCCAGATCCCGGGATACCTTCTGCCACACACAATATCTGCGGCACAGTTCTGCACCGGAGGAAGATGTTGCCGCCCTGTCGACTCCGTGGGCTCCACCCAACGGCACTTTGCCCATGGACGATCGGAACATTGCCCAACGTTATCGCCACCAGCCGACAGAAAGGAGGCCCACCTACCCAGAAGACGTGGTTCGTCAGCAGCGAGATCCTGGCTTCAGCCAACGTCGCGACTTTGTTCGCCAGGACTCTTATGGCGGTCGCTGGCGCTCTCAACCTTTGTGCTACCGGTGTGGCATTGCAGGGCATATCGCTAGATATTGCCGCCGTCGTTTCCCAACTTCTCAAGACTGCCAACCCCCGGCGAATACTTACGGGCAACTGCACACCGCGCAGCAGAGACCCCCAACGTCCGCTTGGGACCCGTACCGTCCGAGCAATTTGCGGAGTTCATCACCCGCATCTGACCGCAGTGTGACGCCGCCACCTCAGCGCCAACGGCGGTCACCTTCTCCTCGACGTCGTGCATCCCCTCCGCCTCCGGGAAACTAGGAGGCGCGGCCGATGGAGGTGAGGCCGCCGGCGAGTCGATGACGTCCAATCTACCTCTGCCCGTGTTTATGTTGAAGAACAAACTGGAAGTGTTTATTGATGGTGTGAAAACAATGGCTCTTGTGGACACTGGTGCTACCGTATCCGTTATGAGTTTGAGGTTTAAGAATCGTTTAGGTAGGAAAGTGATGTTTAGTGGTGACCGTGCAGCGTTATTCCGTGGTGTCGGTGGTGAACCTTTGGTTCCACTTGGTGTGTGTGCTTCGGATGTTGTTATTGGTGGTCTAACGTTTAGAACAGAATTCGCAGTGCTACCACGGTCAACGCATGATGTGATTCTTGGGATTGATTTTCTGCAAGAGTGTGGTGCAACTTTAGACTGTCGTACGGGAGAAGTTGCTTTGAATTCTTCGTTACTTTCAGCTCTTGTGGATAACTCGACACCGGATTTTGGAGCATTTGCGGTGGAAGAAGATACTATTGTACCAGCTTTCTCTGCAGCATTCGTGCGGGTTTCCTCTATTCACAATCAGTGCGAATCTTTTGAAGCTGTGGTAGAGCCTACGACACTCGCCTGCTCTAAGAAGAGTATCGTCGTGCCTCGTTGCGTCGTTCCCGTGGTGAGAGGCCGTACCGAGCTGTGGACAGTGAACCACTCTGAAGAGCCAGCTGTGTTGCCCCGGGGCCTCAAACTCGCCCGTTTCGAGGAAGGTGTGTCAGGTTTCGTCGCGGCGTTAACCAACTCTGTCAGTGAGCAGCACGTGAAAAGAGATATGGAGACCCAAGTTAAGGCTATGATTAATCAGGCTCTTTCCCCAACCGAGCGTCGCACTCTAGTGGAACTCCTTCTGAAACACGTGTTCGTGTTCGACTTTGCCAAAGACGATTCAACACCACCGCCTACCAGTCGTATTCATCACACGATCAACACCGGCTCCGCACCTCCTATACGCCAGAAGCCCTATCGAGTCTCAGCCACTGAACGTAAGTTAATAGATGACCAAGTTCAAGAGATGCTAAAGCGAGGCATAATTCGAGAATCCTCCAGTCCTTGGGCGGCTCCAGTTATCCTTGTTAAGAAAAAAGATGGCACATGGAGGTTCTGTGTTGACTACCGTCGCTTAAATACGGCCACGAAGAAGGACGTCTACCCGCTTCCACGTATAGATGACGCAATTGATTGTCTGCACTCCGCTTCATACTTTTCTTCTATTGATTTGAGATCCGGCTACTGGCAAATCCCCGTGCACGCTGCAGATAGGGAAAAAACGGCATTCATTACACCAGACGGACTTTACGAGTTCAACGTTATGCCTTTCGGATTATGTAATGCACCTGCAACATTCGAGCGGTTCATGGATACAATCCTGCGTGGCCTCAAGTGGCAAATTTGTTTATGTTATCTGGACGACGTTGTAATTTTTGGCAAAACGTTTAGTGAGCACAACCGCCGTCTGGATATTGTGCTTGATTGCATGGAACGAGCTGGCCTTATCCTCAATTCCAAGAAATGTCATTTTGGGAACCGTGAAACAATTGTTCTTGGTCATTTAGTTGATAAAGAAGGTGTTCGACCAGATCCAAAGAAAATTGAAGCTGTCAAAAGTTTTACTGTGCCTCAATCAGTGAAAGAGCTGCAGAGTTTTTTAGGGCTCTGCTCGTACTTTCGACGCTTTATAGCTAGGTTTGCGGACATCGCTTACCCACTCACGTGTTTGCTGCATAAAGATGCACCGTTCAATTGGACCAGCGAATGTGACGCAGCTTTCCGGCATCTGAAATTTCTTTTGACCTCGGGCCCCATCCTACGCCACTTCTGCCCATCTGCACAAATTGAAGTGCACACTGATGCAAGTGGTATCGGTATCGGCGCTGTACTTATACAACGCCATGGTCACGATCAGCACGTGGTAGCATATGCCAGCCGTTCGTTGAGTAAGAGCGAAAGAAATTACACGGTTACTGAGCAAGAATGTCTCGCCGTTGTTTTCGCTGTACAGCGCTTCCGCTCCTATCTGTACGGGAATGCTTTCACCGTCGTGACCGACCACCACTCGCTTTGCTGGTTAGTGAGTCTTCGTGACCCCTGTGGCCGGCTTGCTCGATGGGCTTTGCGCCTACAAGAATTTAATTTCACTGTTGTGCATAAAAGCGGCCGTAAACACTCAGATGCCGATTGTCTTTCCCGTTTGCCGCTTCTAACGACTGAGGACGACGCAGACAACTTTGATGAATACTTGTCGTCACTTTCACAAGCCTTCCCCGATCTTCAAGTTTTTCGAACTGAGCAACGCAAGGACCAAACATTAACCTCTTTGTTTGATGCCGCTCAAGATTCTGTAAAGAATACTTTTTGCATTCGCGACGGTTTGCTTTATAAGAAGAATTTCGCTTCTGGAGGAGCACGCATGCTTCTTGTCGTACCCGAAAGCCTACGCATCACAGTTCTTGAAATGATGCACGACGACGCCACGTCTGGGCACTTGGGAGTGACACGCACACTCCACCGCACACAACAACGATTTTACTGGCCTAACATGCGTTCAACCATCCAGCACTATGTAGCCAGCTGTGTGCAATGCCAGCGCTTTAAGCTGCCGACTTCAAGTCCACCGGGCAAATTGCAGCCAATCACACCTCCAACAGCCCCGTTTGAGCAAGTTGGCATTGACCTCCTTGGACCTTTCCCACGATCCTCTAAAGGAAATCGATGGATTCTTGTGTGCGTAGACCACTTAACCCGTTATTGTGAGACAGCCGCGATACCAGTTGCTACTGCGTCTGAAGTATCTAACTTCTTACTTCGATTCGTCATTCTTCGGCACGGCCCTCCTGCAGTTCTCATTAGCGACCGTGGACGTCAATTTACAGCGGACGTTGTTGAAGAACTTCTCCGCCTCAGCAGCTGCAGTTTTCGCCACTCCACGCCATATCATCCCCAAACGAACGGTGTGGTAGAACGCACTAATCGTACGCTCACCACCATGCTTGCCATGTACGTCGCTGCAGATCATAAGGACTGGGATGGCGTACTCCCGTTCATCACTCATGCGTACAACACCGCGCAACATGAGACAACTGGCTACAGCCCCTTTTACCTGCTCTATGCTCGCTCGCCTCGCTGCGGCCTTGACACCATGCTACCATTTTTCATCCACGATGAACCTTCTCTTGCGACCACACTCTGCAGAGCTGAAGAAGCTCGCCAGCTTGCCCGCGTTCGAATTTTATCTTCGCAAGAGCGTTCCAAGAACCGCTACGACGTCCAACACCAAGAAGTTTCTTATGTTCCTGGTGACATTGTGTGGTTGTGGACCCCTCTACGCAAGCGTGGTCTGTGTCAGAAACTGCTATCCCACTACACTGGACCATTTGTTGTGTTGGAGTGCATAAGTGACGTTAATTACGTTATAGCACGACTAACTGCTAGTGGTCGACGGTCACGCCAATCTCAGGTGGTGCATGTAGCCCGCCTCAAGCGATTCCATCCCAGACGGTCTGTTTAACTCGCCCGACGGGCATCGTCTGCGAGGAGGGAAATGTAACGTGCTTCCACAGAACCTCGACGGAAGAAGCAGAAGATGAAGGACTGACCCGCGGAGAAAGAGGAAGAAAAAGAGAGAGCTGAAGGACGCTGCTAGGCTTCCTGCTTCCATCCTGCTTCGACCGGTCCCCTCTTTGAATAAACCCCCGTAGCACGTAACAATATATATATATATATATATATATATATATATATATATATATATATATATATATATATATATATATATATTCACCTGCTTCATAATTTTCTTTAACCAACTGATTAATCGAAGTATTATTCTAGCACTAATCAACACTACAAATATAAAAATAAAAACATTCTCCTAAGCACCTTGGTTTCGTTGGCTGTTGGCTTCCATGATATGTTTGAAAATCTAGCCCCGCATTTCCTTTACCTTGTCTGCTAATAGCTTAACGAGGGTCTCGGTTCTGGCAGTATTGATGCCATAGGTAGCATAAGAGGGTTCTCGCGCAGTTTCCGCCCTCGCCGTTAGATGACGTTCCACGCCACACTCGCGGTATTACAGGACGTGCTACGTCTACCGCTATGGACGAGGGTGGCGCTGGTGAACACTCTCAAGATTCGCTCACACGCAAAACATAAATACCGACGAGAGCAGCAGATTGGAAAGCCGTCGCCGTAGCTCAGTTCGTAAGAGCACCGGGCGCGATATTCGGAGGTCGTGGGTTCGGGTCCCACCGGCGGCATGGTTGTTTTTTTTTCTTCTGCTTTAGAAGTAATTTTCTTTAAGCGACAGATTAATCGAAGCATTATTCTATCAAAGATTGGCACTACAAATTGAAAAAATAGAAAGATTCCTCTGTGAACCTTGGTTTCGGTGACTGTTGGCTTCCTTCACATATATATATATATATATATATATATATATATATATATATATATATATATATATATATATAAAGAGAGAGAGAGATACAGATGATGGCCAGACCCTGGCCGAAACGTTAGGATAAAGTAAGTTGTTCTCCCACCATGTGACAACTTATTCGCAATGGTGGAGCCAGCGAAACAGACGCAGGACAAGAACAATGAGACACACAGCGGTGTTGTGTGTGCGTGCCTTCTTGTTCTTGTCCTGCGTCTGTTTCGCTGGTTCCATCATTGCGCATTATGAATCAACTAGCCCAGCAGATTACGCTACTAATTTATTGTGTAAACTAAATTCTGTTTATATTTACTGGCTGTTTCCTCTTAGACTTTGCATATTTCTTAAAAATAGGTCTTTGAGTTATAAGAGCGCTTTTTTCGACGTAGGATTGTCACCGGTGCAGTACATCAGAATACAGATAACCCATGGTAACTAGCTGGCTGGTTAACTAATATTGAATAGTTAACATTTTAACTATTACTGTTAGGCTCCTTAATAACTGAGATAAGTGCAGCCCACCGCAAATAATATCCAAATCAGCATATAGAATTTCGGAAACATGGTCACCCTCGGCGCTGTGGCCTAACAAATTTTGGCTACATCGCGCCAAAATACATGGGCTTTACAGAAGCTTGCAGGTGAAACAACCTCTCCAATGCACTAACTTATCGAAATAGCGAAGATTTGTACGGCCACAGCGCTGAGGGTAACCATATTTTCGTAATTCTAAAAATGACACGGATATTACTTAGGGTGGGCTGCACGCCTCTCAATAATTAAGGAGCCTAACAGTAATAGTCAAAAAGCTAACTATTCAATATTTGTTAATCAGCCTGCTAGTTAGCACGTCGTCGCTGTATTACATTGTGAACGCTGTACTACAGCGTTCACAATGCTGTACCGAAAAAAGCGCTCTTCTAAATCCAAAACCGTATTTTAAAAAATCGTGTAAAGTCTTAAGTGAAACACCCTGTATGTGTACAAGAGAAGCCGATAGCCACAGAAACCAAGGAGCATAAAGGAATTTTTTTATTTGTGCCGTTGATCAGGTAAGATCATTTACGAATATTTTATGGCTTAAAGCTAAACGATTATAAAAGCAGAAGAGAAAACCACATGCTGTTAGTGGGAACCGAACCCATGACTTCGGTAGGTCGTCGGTTCTGTGTCTGTGTTGCAGCATTCCGTACAATACAGATCATGTGTGTCGACGCACCAAAGGTGTAAAGTTATCTCAAATGGTGCAGCTGACACTTTAAGTACATTATTCAATGCGTCATTGACGCGATGGATATGCGATCGTTTTGTTCATACTGTTCAAGCAATACGGAAAGATCATTCTGTGGACAGTGAGTGCACGAAATTTAATGCATGCACAGTGTACCTAACGATCGTATATAATTGCAAAAAATTTAGTATTCATGTAAACACGTGAAAACTACGCAATCGCCTTCACTGTCTATGCTAATGTATGTGGCACAATATAATTTAGTTAACATACAGCTGCACAATCGATTGCCACGATGTGCCAACTCTTGTGGACCAAACCCGATGACAGCTTCGTCAACATCAGTAACTAAATCATTGCTCATGATCAGCGGTGCCGAAATGAGCGGTGGGTCCCGAGAAAGGGAGCGCAGGTAACGGTTCCCGTTGTATTCGTGCTGGTCTCGCTGAACTCTCTTCAGTTTTTCAGGTCACGAGCACAAAAGCAAACACCACCGTAGTTGTTGCAGCACTTACATTACTAACACATGTAGGAACACGAAACCAAAGTTTGTGATTGGCGCCGCAAAGCAGGCCACAGCGCCCGAGATAACGCTACTGACGGAGTTCGCGAAACACGCAACGGCCGCGCGTGTCAGAAATTCAAAAGAAATAGCGAGAGAGGCCGGTTTTTTATCCTTTCAGAAACTTCTTGCAATTAGATCTTGCTCTTTATTACAGGCGGCACCGTCCATTCGCCCTTCAGTTACGTTCATAGCGGATGGTGGTGCAGTAACAGCTTCAGTGGACGTTACTCCAATTAGTCGGAACAGAAGTTGCTCGGGTTTTCCTTCGCTTGTTTTGTGCGTGGGGTATAATACAATTTTCCGACCTTGTAATGTTCACAACCAGTCGCCATATTGTTGTCTGTTGCCTTTCTGTGTAAGCCAGTGTTTTAGAGTTTTTAGTTGAACCAGCTTTACATAAAAATGTGAACCAACCATGTTCCCGTCCGGCGCAGGTGATTGCATTATTCAAATCAAGCTAAGATAGTACAGCCATAACTGACACCAGTTGTATCAGGGCACCAAGAGTGCCGTGTCAATGCGAAACCAACTGAAATCAGGGAGCGACGCAGCAAGAACGCGCGGAATGAAAAAGGTGCGAAGCTGCAATGAGAAAGGCAATCAGGGCTCAACATTAAAACTTCATTATCGTTGAAACCTGGGCCTGTAAGTTCAAATTTCTGAGTTGTGGCGCATCAAAAGACAAGAGACGGTGAATGAGATGGACACACACAGCCCTAACTTCCTCCGATATTATTTGGAAAAGGCATAACTATTTATCCATGCTACACTGCCGCGTCACCAAGCGACATGCGTGTAATCAATACGAACGAATGTAATCAAGTTCTTGTTTTCTTGACAGACTAGCAGATGGCATGCTCACCCAAGCACTTCCTAGTCAGGCTATCATCTCTGCCTAGATAGTTTCTCGTGCCCGCTTGTTCTTACTCTTTTCGACTAAAAAACACTTATTGAGGAGCGGCCTACATCCTTTACACGTGTTGTAATGTTTTGTAAGCTCTCCGTTTTGTTGATACTTATTTTTTACACTACAATTATGCTTTTGAACGTCATTAAGTCAACGGCCGGCTTGGCCCATTTAGTGGAATAGTCCACTGTACGAGAATGTAGTTTGGTACGCAACACCTTCTTTGCTTTCAACAAACGGAATTGGATGCTTCACTTTGCACTCATAAGGCACGCTATGGTCAGGTCGCTATCTGACTGCTTCGATACTGAAAAAATGATTCATGCAGTTCGCTTCGGATCATGGGAGACTGTGCATAGACGGACTCAACGCCAGTTCTCTTTCCTTCGAGGGGCCGCCTAGGTTAACTTTGGCGCATAATTTTTTCGCTTGGCACTTAACTTTAGCTGCCTTGATGCCTTAACGGCAAGTGAACATGCGAACGGCGCAGTGTTTATGCTTTAGTAAAACATTATTATGACTTTCCGGTAAAACGGTTTCCAAATTCCGGAAAAATTGCATATCTATTTGTCCTACTTTGTCAAAGGTCGAGAAATCGTGTAGTGTGCATTTGGTGCGTCGCGGTCAATATGCTACGACGGAATCCATGTTGTATTCGAGCAAAAAGTGGACCTCTAACCACGCGGTGATGTGTTTAAAAATGAAGTGCTCTATGATTTGACTGAAACTGAGGCCGAGACTGAGTGGCTTCTAATTGGTAACGCGGAGCTACTCGCCAGATTTATAAGTATGGATAACCTGTGCCACTTTCCAATCATGAAGAGCTCCTTTATGCAGAGTAGCAATGAAATTAATAGAAAGAGATTTTGCTACGTTTAAGAAGGGTATCTGGAATATCATCCGGCCCGGAAGATCTATTTATGTTCAGGTGCAGGAGGGCCGAAAAAATACTTTCTTCGCTTATAATGAAATCGGGAACCTCAAGGCTTTTGAAATCAGTAGACTGATGATCGCTGCGCAAAAACACAGAAGAAAAGTCTTCAAAAATGGCTGCTATTTATTGGCTGTCATTAACGTCTACATGATTTATTTTCAGTTTACTTCCGGGGTCTTTCTTTTTAATTAGATGAACCCATTATTTTTTAATCGCTTACGAGGAGGTTATGGAGCGTAATATTTAAGAATTTCAATTTGGATAGTTTTATTGTTCTTTTTTCCGCATGAAACGATGGAAGAGCAAGTAGTCCATAGTTCGACACGGTGTGCGATAGAGGCTTCACAAGCCGTTTTAACGCGTAATCGAATGGCTTTAGCTAAGGAGTTTTTTCTTTAGCTGGACATACCTTCGAATACACTGATGAACCGCAGTTTAAATATACCAATCGATGGTTATTAAGGGTAACGGAGTAGGTTGCAATAGAAGGCAAGTGTAGCACGGGGTGGCAGAAAGTCACTTAGACCTATGGGATAAGGAAGTTTGTGAGGATAAGTTGCCACATCTGGCCCAGTACAGGGTTGATTTGAGAGTCATGACAGAGTCCTTTGTCTTGCTGCGGCAGTAGTTAGGCTGATGATGACAATCATAAAAAAATACAGCGCTTCTAAGTTTCAACTTGCTTCAGTTACGTTTCAATTAAATTCCAATAGTTGCAGAACTCCAGCCAGCGGGCGCGCCGGCGCAACTCGTGGTGTACTCGCGATAAACAGTTCTGTTTTTACCGTCAAATGGTTCTATGCTGAACGGATTGTGGTTTTACGGATAGGTGGTTTCATCTGATCGGCGCCATATTCAATGACAGGTGCACTGAGTTGAGTGAACAGGATTTCGCGTTGTGTGGAAAAGCATAATGGTAACCACAATATCAAGAAGATGGTGTACAAAACACTCAAAGAATCTTCGAAAGCTACAAAGGAGTGACATACTGAAGTCTTCTAATGGATACACGGTAATCCCGTTATTCCTGGAAACACGTGGGCAGACGTTGCGGCTAGGCAAGCGCATGCCACTACAACTAATTCTAGCTTTCCATTCTCGGAATGTGAAATGCGCAGTCCGTTGAGGGCCATGCCAGTTTGTTTGGGCGAAAAGATGTCGTTCCAGCCAAATTATACAAGTTGAAACCTTTACTGCATTAATCCACTGTTACGGTTTACAGTTCCACTGCCACTCAAGTGAAGTTCACAGCTCATTCACAGCTTGCGATTGTGAACTGTCTATGCGAAACTTTTTCTATATAAAAGTGGGCGCGCTAAAAATCCTTAATCTGTGTGTGGCCACGGTGAAGAGGATGTTAATCATCTGTGGTGGGATTGCCCACAACATGACAATTTTAGAACAGAATTGAAGGACTTGACGACCCTTGATGAAAGAAATTTATATCTTCAAAAGCTGTTAGGACCATGGCCGAAGAGTGCCTTACAAAAATAGGCAATAGTGGCGTTGAAATGTTTTCTCGAGGACAGTAGCATCCTTGGGATTTGCGATAACTTATATTCTCTGCTAGATTAGCCCACTCCATTCGTGGCCTCCAGTGTTGAGGCAAACGTGGCATGTTGCACGTCCATTGACTGCCTGGCAAACAACTCTATGTACTACAACCCTTAACACGTAATATTTTTTTTAAACAGTGCTGGAAATTTTGTTCAACACTGCCGCAGGAACGGCATGTATGCTATGGAACCTATTGTCAATAACTGGCTTGTGGTGGAAGAAACCACAAAATAAAAAATTACTACCGCTTCTCTTTTACACTGAACACCACCTTAACAATACGACAGAATCGGTGGCGCATCATTTTTCGAACGAGGCTTAGTGCCACGAAAAGGTCCCTGTTTGCTACTTTTGCAATCTCTGCCGGTATCCAGTGGCTATGCATATGGGCCAAGTCGTTTCTTTCCCAACGTCATCAGGAGCTCTTAAAAAGATGGGACTCAGTGCGAGCCCGTTTTGAGGAAGACGGTTAAAGAAATGCGAGTGGCTGCATGTGAATCCCGACAGGCGGTAAAGCACATTTAAGCGCAGTACTTTTAACTGCGGAACCAAAACACCCAGGCACACATTCTAGCGAAAGAAAGCTGTAATTTTCCTGTACCTTTCGAAACTTTCAAAACTTTATTCCCATTAGGCTTTTTCCTGCACGCAGCCCAACGTTCCAAACACACAAAAAAAACAGTATTTCAATCACGTTTTTGAACTCAAATAAATATATTTCAAGCGTTTGATAAGAATTCTGGAACACAATTTACTCTTCGAGTCTCGGAAAGACATGTGCGAGGTATTGAACAAACAAAATTGTACTCGTAAGAAAGGCGTGTGTCTGAGTGATTTATAGACCATTTTTTCCGTTCGTAAACAAACCCGGTTGATGATGACGGCAGCGGCTTCCCAAAACGTTAGCGGCGGAAGAACTGCCGCAACCTTCGGCGCGATCTTTGAATCGGGGTCAGTGCAGACGTCAGAACCTTTGTGGCTCCTATTTTTCCTTGCACCCGCTGGCTCCTTGAAACCTTGAGTAGGAATATTTCATGCACCCAGATAGCTCAATTCACAGGCGGTAGCGAGACCGCGAACGTGCCAGGAATCTTCAATTGCGCAAATTACTAGTGTCAAGAAGAAGCACGAAATAGTGGGAACCAGTTCCCGCTTTTACCATGAGAGCACGAATATCGCTGCCAGTTGTGCATTAGGCGCGGCTGCAGCCTGCAACAGCTGCAGCCTTCCGGGCCCCCTTCGCATTGCTAGTTAAACTTATAGCCTCCGGAGTAATCTACTGATCTTCAGCGCCTATAGTTGGGCACACAAGACGCAGTAACAAAAAACTAAAAGTTGCGCTTGTAGCTCTGTTTATCTTTTGGAAAAACGAGTTACTTGCATAGAGAGGGGCCGTGCGCTTAATCTTAGCGTTTGCGCGTGCTTAATCCAACGAATGAAATATGCCCATTGTGAGCCAGCGAACAAAAATGGCGCAATAGGTATCTTTATATTTCCTGCAAGCAAGCACCTCACCTGGAGGGCGTCGCTACGCACACTGGTTGAACCAAACTTCGAACCGGAAATGCTTTGTGAGACGGATTGCAGTGTTGCATAACACAAAGCGGTTCATCGAAAAACACACAGTTCTCTCGCATCCTCCAAAAAGCGCAAATAAGAGTACAGATAAAAGCAGTTCTTGGGAAGACAAGCGAAATGATTGGGCTGCGCAAATCGGCACAAATATGTGCGTTTGCTTGAAAGGCCAGCAGTACTCACTGGGAAATAGATTCCAGGAGTACCTCTATGGTGGCTTTGGCAGAACTTGTTGCCATCGAAGACACTTCCGGGGAGTATTCCAGGCAGGTATTCCATGTAATCCTGGACGAAGGTCAGCTCTATACACCTCTCATCTTTCTCGCTGGAATGAGTCCGGATTTTTGAAATCATTAGTAGAGCTTATTATAATTAGAGAGCAAATGGTGATGTCAAACACCGGAAAATAAGGCCTCGAAACGTATAAGTTCGTCTACGCAACAACCAGCAAACTCCGGTAGATTGCTGTTAAGGTCATCAGTACTTCGCAGTGAAGGCAATTTCAGTAAAATGTAGCGGTTGCGCTCGTTTTCTGCGCTGTTTGAGAGCTCACCGTAAGAAGATCTCGACTAATCAAGGGGCGTCAAGGTCATTTCGCTGCAAATCAAGTAGCCCTGTGTTGGTTGGGCTTTTATACGAAAAAAATTCGGTGTGCCCTTAAGACTGCTCATATGCGGAAGGCGAAAGCATGAGTGTGTCGTCGTGAGCATTCGACCACGACGCAGGTTGCGCACTGACAAAGGAAACGAAGACGTGCCTCCGAAGGATGATTTCACAAACGCTGAATCCACAAAAGTTCTAGTGAAACACTCGGACACTCTGATCGAATACCTGTCGCGCACCACCTGTTTCTGCACCATCTGCGAGTACGTATACACACTTACATATTAATACACCTTGCCGGTTTTCCTCGTTATTGGGGTAGTAAATCTTTCACTTTACTACTTTTCGTGCCATACATACATTCGGCAAATTCTTGAAGGAAACGGAAACACCACGTTTCGTGGCCCGTACAGGCCCCATGATCACATAGAAGGCTGCATGGAACGACGGTAGCTTAAGTATGGTTAAAATTCCGCAGTGGCCGATTGTAGACCTCTGAAAGGATCCCATGTATTCTGTTAAAAGCATGCTTCGCGTTATGTACCTAGAATAATTCTATAAGGCGCGGTGATAAGTTTTTTCCACGGAAATCACAGATTTTTCGTCCCAATCAATGGTGAGCCCTGTTGATAGGTTGTGTTCCTCCAAAGCATTCAGTGTAGTAGTCTGTACATTAGATGTAATTATTTAGCTGCACCACCACAAAAACCGACGCCATAGAGGAACGGAAACATACGAGATGCCTGAGCTATCCGAGCTACATTAAAAAAATCGTGCTGAGAGTCATATTCTTTTGCGCATAGAAATATGACTCCTCGTCATAACTCGGAGCAGACTGCCCCGTCTGCGTCGCGCGTATAAAGAGGAGTGGCCGCGCCAAGTTGGAAATTCGCAGTGTATGCATAATCGTCATGTTTCGCGGGTGCCGCGAAGTTTCGGATGCTTTTCTCACTATTAGTCCTCAGTGTAGCGCACTAGTTCGATCAGCGTGCTCTCTTTCCGTAAAGGCTTGTTTCGGAAGCCTGCGACTACTTCCACCGATTAGACATGGCGCCACAGCAACGCGATTCGGTTATGGCACTCTTTTGGCGCTGTGCGGTCGTTTCCCTTAGTACGGCAAGCCTGTTTAAAAATAGCACAGAGATCCAAATACGTTTATAATCACAGCGCCCGGAAACGAACCCTAAATAAATTGGGGCGGAATGAATACCACATTAACGTTCTGATCGCACGATGTGCAAAGAACTTACGTGCCTAAAGCGACGCCCGGCTCTTTTTTTCCCGCGTCCGCAACCGGCGCCCAGGCACGCAACAGCTGGGCATCGCAATGCCTTTGTTCCTGATCGGTGCAGTAGTTTCGCTTTGCCGGCGCGTCTCTCAGCTGCCGGCGGCTTGGCGCACAACAAGAAGGCTGGCTGCTTCTCCTTGGCATTCGTTGCGCTTGCACAAGCGTGCTGAGACGCGGCCGACTGCCATGACATGGCCGAGCCCTCACTTCCGGCTTCAAAAATTGTGATGTCAGAACCCCTCTTATGTCCTTTTATTCCTCTATGACCGATGCTCAACCGTGAAACCAGCCATTAAAGGCCCAGGCCCACGTAAACCCCGCTCTGAGCAGCAAAGAAAAGAAGCGGCCGCGGGTGTGTGAGAAGCGCTCGGCCAACGCCGCCATCCGTGTTTACGGTCTACGTGATGCAGCACCGGATTATGCCCTGTAGAACAGCTCTCGCTGTGTACAGGTGTCTGCCGCGGTCTACTTTCACAGCCGAGCTGCAGTGACATCAAGCAGTTATTGCTGTGCGGATCCTTGGCACTAAATTTCACTGGCATTAAATTTCTGCGGCAGTCACTGAGTCCCTAATAGTTTCTACGCCGTCGCTAATTAGTTCGAATCTATTGGCAGGGAGAAAAATTCATGCATAAACCATCGAAGTTGCTTATCTAAGTGAGCGAATCGCTTGCTTATCACGCAGGATTATCCGTGAACGTCCATGGATCTCTGAAATCCTACGCACATTCCAACAATCCAACAACGCGAGAGGTCACACAATCGTTCCCTCTCGTTCGTCGCTAAGCCATATGACCTCAATTGCTCTCCCGACTCAGTCTTGTCTCCGTCACGTCATGCTATCTTGACCATTTAGCGTGACACAGAATAAGCCCTAGGTGGTCCGTGTTTGATAATATACCGCACAATACGAAACAAAACGACGTGATTGCATAAAAGGTGTTACCCGTGACAATATTGGTGAGCGTCTGCGTTAGCAGCGCCAGTCTGCGAAACATCAAATTAAGAACAGTTTCTTCAAAGGGCTCACAGTGGATGAAACAAATTCTAGTTAATGCTCTTGGCGGTCTAGAGCTGTACCAGTGCTTGCATCGGCACGTAATAGAATAAGTTGTATTGGTAAATATATGTCGGCGTCATGCATCATCCTGCAAGCTAGAGGCTTGATTACCCTCCCACGTCGACTGCAGGCACGGCTCCGGACGTCTTCTCTTTAAACCAGTATCGGTACAAACAATGAGTTCGCATTTGACTTCGCAGAGTCGTCGCAGGGTGTTGTACTCTACGAAAGAAATGCGCGAAGGTTCCTCGCTGTGCCCTCGGTGGATAAATTACGTCCACACACGCGCGGTCACTGCGACTGCACTTCCGTCCCATATGGCGTCGATGTAGAGCGCGTGATGCCTTCACCGTGGCCTTCTCCCCCCTCGCAACCTGATCGCGAGCATCGGGCGCTAAATCGGGAGCGCTGTCTCATCCTCCGTTGCAAGAAGTCGACGCGCGGATTCGTCTCCTACCGCCGAAACAGCGCATTCTTTTCTTGTTTTCCATCTGCATCCTGTTGCATGTGGCTAGGATGTTACTAACGCTGAATAAAATCTGGAGATTCAGGAAAGTAGCTCACCTAACAAGCTATTAAAGCTAAATTCTTGTGAAATCAAAAGTATACATGCAGCGCATAATGTTTCTTGTCGCCAAACTCCAAGCGATATAGTACCCAGCCCCGAGTTAACTTTGAGACAGCGCGCGACGAGTTGCCAGTAATGAATTGCTGGCCCGCATGGATTGGCCTCCTTTAGTCTCACTCTGGAAGATCATGGCAGTTTGATGTTTTCATCATCATGGCCTATTCTCAACTGTATGTAAAATAGACTATCAAAAACAAAAGGCAGTGCTCACAAGACTAGGGATTCAAACACGAGTCTTCGGAGTGGCAGCAAGAAGTCGTACCTCGACATTGCATATTTTTGTCTTTACTGCCGAAGATATGAAGCCTTGTGTTACGGTTTAAAAATGTGCCTACCAAGTGCTTCAGGCGGATCTTCAACACTCTTTCAAATTGTAAAGGCTTTGCATAAAGTTAACATTGGGTTATCAACCCATAACAGCGTGTTCACCGTACACAAGTCGAAAGTATTTTCATTAGAAAGCGCCCCCGCGTCCACGTCACCGTTGCAGTGATCCATACGGTTTCACTACAAACTGTGCTAGCCAAGGAGGAAATCCTTGCATTTACAGACAGCCTGAACTTCGCAATCTCGTGATATGTCAGCGATCAGTGTTCTCTGTTCTACAACCCAACATCAATTAATACATGCCCGATCGATTTTTTTCTGCTAGACGAAAGCGATCGTTTCTTGAGATTATTTATTCATGTTTAGCTTTTTATGGCAGAGTCGAACTGAGTTTCTTTCACTACAGACGTGATACGCTACAGTGTAAGTGGCTTCCTGAGGGTATTTGTGTATCGTTTCAGTCTCTGAATGCAGGGTTAATAAGAACACCTGACCATTGTAAACCGCAAGTATGTCAGAAAAGACCTATTTCGCTGCGTTTTTCAGGAACGAATTTGTGTCATCGAGGTAAAGGATGAAATGTCTAAAAATGAGTTAAAAGGGTGGCAGTATAAGACATATTTCTTCAAGATACTTAAGAAGACTGCTCATAATCGCACCGGTAGATGATACTGGTTTGTTTGCCTTGGGGAGAAAATGGAAACGAAGCTGCTCTCTGCCGCTGAAGAGACAGCGCAGGCGTAATCAAAAACGCTATAGTTCAAGATGTTTGCTTTCAACCGTTGGGTGTGATATTCCCACCGCTCTGAATTTGTGTGCTGTGTGAGCCTTGACCCTCTTGCTTGATTTTTGCGTGATGGTGTGCGTGCAGGAACTTTTACGCGCCGGAAAGCGGGGAGGGACGTGTCAAAATGCATGTACGAGAGGGGAAAACGCTCTCCCATTCGCATCGATACGACCTTTGCGCGGGCAGCCTGCCAGATTGTATAAAGCCAACGTAATGGTTTGGCAGCGTCAATAATTTCTGAATACCTGCGCTTAATTTTCGCTAAGCTTAAGAATTCACTAAACTTCTGACTGTGTGGTCGTACATTACTGGCTTCCCAAAAGTAGACTGCGTAATAAGGTCTCGTGGATACCGACACACGGTTGTTTTTCCCTCCAAAGCAATACTATGACGAGTAAAAAAACAGTTTTGCTGGTGCTTCGCCCAACGCGATTGAACAGACCGCTAGAGAAAAACGTTGTACTTTGCGCTGGCAAAGCAGAATGCTTTGCGCACCGTCTAACGGCGCGTTAATGCGAAGAGTGCCGTTGGATGGTGTTCTAGACTCTCCCTGACATGGGTGCTGCTGAATGAGGTCTAAGGAGGAATTCGTCCTGTTTCCGAAGTAACTGCCAATATTTCTGAAGGTTAATCTTTCCATATTTATGTCGCAGTCTATGCAGCTTTTTACCTGAGGGATTTATGTATTAGGTAGCGGCTGCAAGGTGAAAAGTGGTGCTTTCTTTGGCCGCCGTCGATGTAGCTCATGATGTACCCAAGACTCCACCCGCACATGTCCTCGTAGGTCGGTGGGTACTGGTCGTGCGGTGCTCCCAACCTGAAAGATCAACAATCACCTGGCTTCATTTCAGCGGGGGCGTTATTTTTCAGGCAAGATCTTGAATGTCAATTTTGTGCGCTTCAAGAATGAAGTTACTCATGTTGTTAGAGCGTTTATCTATAAGGGCTTTTCAAAAAGCAACATTAAAAAGATTTTAAAATCCGTAATAATGTCGTACACCGTTGTGCTCTCGTAATATTATAAGTAGACACCAGGTGGAGCAATGTGTCATGACTCATTAGCATGACGAAAAGGATGAGTGACCATCTCCTTAAAATTGCGAGAACAGAAAAGTGGTCTGGGGTTATCCGTTTTCTCATATTAGAAGGTCACAAACTTATTGGTAGTCACAGATGAGTAAAGGAACAGTGCATGTCTAAGGCTTCATTAGCTTTACGAGCTGCACAGCAAGTTTAAAAGCACAATTGCAGCATTGCCCGATGAAGTGCCGTGCGGATGATCAGGTGAAATCAGTAGTGCATTGGTGGCTGCCGGAAAAATCCGAAGAATTTTTTGTTCCGATATTCACCCATGACTAAAGCGCTAGAGCTTCATGCAGCGTTTAATCCGCTGGACGGCGTGTTAGGAAAAAAACGCACCTGAATCCTGAACGGTCTGCTGCACAATCTGTGAGCGAGAAGTTCCTTCGTAAATATATTTAATTTCCTCCGCGGTCCCTGTTTGTTTATTGTGTCCTTAATGAGAACTCAAATATTAATAATGCCCCGAAGTTTTGTGCCGTTAGTTTGTTTATGCTCGAAGCCACCGGTACGCATTATTATCATTTTGTTGAGTCGCTAGTGGTCAGTAATTTTGTTCGACAAGATTGTATCAGCAAAAAACTGCTTCTACTAGGTTCTAGATTATCTTAGAGGCTTTCCAAGCCTTACTCAAAATTTTTTTGCCAAATTCCTAGGGCTACAGACCTAGAGCGGCGGGGACTGTGTTCCTCGCGGAATGCTGAATAAACTCGCTGCCGTCGACTTCACATAATCGTCCGGTTCTTTGTGGGCACAATTGAGCCCAATGAACAGCTGGAATTAAATGCCGGTCTTCTTTGCCCATCCTGTCAGAAACAGCCAAGTGACGTCTGGTGGAGGTGCTGTGTATGCCAGGAACAGGTCCTGGCGAAGCAGCTTGAAGCAACCGTCGTCTTCAAGCACTGCCCCAGGCACCGTCTCCTACAGGAATATACTCGACGCCAAGAGAAAACTTCGACTATGAACTAGCCTTCGAGGCCTGCCACGGTCATTTACTAGCACGCCTGGGTAGCACCAACATTCAAAGGCTTCCCAGGCAGATTCCCGGCAGAAAGGCTTGACTAATTTGACCGGTTCGTTCACTTCAACAATTGGGACGACCGGATGAGCCTGAATCATGTGTTCTTTGCGTTAGAAGGTTCAGCCGCATGTGGATCGAGTAACGCCTAGAAAGCAACTACTACGGTCCGGAACTTTTCAGAAGCGGTTTCACGCGGCTAAAATCTCCTCCCTCGTCCCTCATAGCTGAGTCCCTTTGGGGCGTTAAACCGCATAAATCAAAGCAGCCACTGGGAAATTTGCTTTGATATCACGGTATCGAGAAGCTCGGTTAAGTTTGAAGATGCCAATAGCATCAATCGACATTTGTCAATAAAATTTATAGAATTTCTATAAAAAAATCCTGCATACTAGTCCACAGACAATACAAATCCTGTAGATAATCTATGGAGAGTGTGTAGATTTATGACTATCCACATTTAGTACACTTTTATCTGGAGACAGTCAATAGACTACGAATTCTCCAAGCAAATACTTATAGGAAGGTAATCGAGTCTATAAGAAATGTACAGAAACTCTGTACACCATTTTTATAAGAGAATAAGCCCATGTTGTTACGTTGTATTGTGCAAGCTTTAACGTCAATCAGGGAGTTCTTTGCGCTGTGTCCCCTCTACGTCTGTATTTCATCTATGTCTGCCTGCGCAATTACCACATATTGAGCATGCTCCAAAAAATATTGGCTCGAAACCAATTTTTTGGAGCATACTCGACAAGTGGTGATTGCACAGGAGAAAGAAAGAGAGATGTAGAGGGGCCACAGCGCACAGAACTTCCTAAATGGCTTGCACATTACAGCGTAAGAACACGGGATTGTTAGCTGTGTGGGCCGTCTGCTTGAGCCGTTCGCAATCCTCGCACGTTGAATACGCACTAACTAGTGTACCAAGATGGTGTAGTCGTTGAATTTGTTTCACGAGGTGAGTTTTTTTGTGAATTAAAGGGAGGAAAAATAAGCCTGGAGAAGGAGGAGGAGGAGGAGGGGAAAGGCAGGGAGGTTGAAGAGAAAAATAGCCGGTTTGCTACCCTACGCAGGGGGGAAAGGTGTGAGGGGAGAAAAAAAATAAAGAAGAAAAGACAGTTGCAGGAAATAAAGTAACTATGCAAAGTCACAGCGTTCAGTAAAGTCACAGCCTGTCGTGCAAGCCAGAAGTCCTCAAAAAGAGGAGCAGTGCCTTGGAGGCCTTCACCGCCGATGACCGCCGCGGCCAGTGGCCGAGAATCTTCCGTTTCCGTCAGTGGGCGCAGGTCTAGATGCTTGAGTGCACGGCAGAGAGACTGTCTTTCGGCGCTGTAGGCAGGGCATTCACAAAGAATGTGGGCTATAGTCTCATCAAAATAAGCCTGAAACTTCAAATTTATAAGGCGCTAAATGAAATTCGTTTTTCTCTTTGAAAAGTGTTCACTTTATTTCATTAAGATTTACGATATATAGTGCGTCTTTCATCCTGAAAAAGAAAACACGCTGTGTGTCGGAAAGCAGCAGAGTTATGTTACACGACACCACAGCGCTTTGAGTTTGTGGATTTTGAAGTAACCATGGCTCACGAAACAATCAGTCCATGAAACGTATGACTTGTATGACTGTGTGCCGCAATTAGTCCGTGTACGCAAAACCTCAAGTTGACGCTTATAGCTGTCCGGCAGCGGGGACAATATTAATATATCGTTCCACACTGCTGCCGGCTCGCGATCGCTGTCGCGTTCCCTTATTAGTTTCCAGCATCGGGGCAGACAAAAATTGTCAGCAGATGTTCGCTGCGTGGCAGCCTAACGAGGCAGATTTGAAGTGCGCAGACATATTGCGCGAATCTGTCGACAAACGCAAGTAAAGGAAAAATGAGTATACCCCCGAATGCAGAAATGTAACTTGGCTCGTACTTGAGTTGCGCTGTTCTCAGGGCGGCTTCATCACGTGCCATAAGTCTTATTCTACTTGGAAGGCGATCTCCGCTCTTACATGGCTTGACCGAAGGCGGCCATATTTCAAGTCTGCGTCCGGGGTGGCTTGGAACCGACTTCGCCGACTTTCTGCGTCATTTCCAACATGGCATCCCGCAGGAACGACGTCGCGCGCAGGATTTCTTCCTTCGAATTCGCGTGCTACGCAATGGATGTAGCTTTTTCAAAGGCACATCCGTTGCCGGAAGTTCCACGACCAGCCTTGCGCGATCGGGGCAACCCCATGCAACTGTACAGTGAAGACCAGTTCCTAGCCCGGTACAGATTTTCAAAGATCGCCGTGCGCAAGTTGCTCTCCATGCTGTCTGTGCAAGAGTGCGCAGACAACAGGGGACAGCCTGTGCCTCCCATGCTGCAGCTACTTATGGCACTGAGGTTTTATGCAGCTGGAACTTTCCGGATAGTGACAGGAGACCTGGTGCGCATTCCGCAGTCAACAGTGTGCCGCGCAGTTGGAAAAATGACCGTGCTAATAGCCAGACACCTGCGCCCGATACTCGTCCACTTCCCACAAGCTTCCGAGGTTGCCAAAGTGATGTGCGACTTTTACGAGCTGGCAGAGTTTCCGGGAGTCACCGCGTGCATTGACTGCACGCACGTTCGGATTAAAAGCCCCGGTGGTGAAGACGCAGAAGTGTTCCGTAACCGCAAGGGATACTTCTCTATCAACGTGCAGGTATACAAAGCAATGAACATTTTCAACTTTTTCTTCCAACGCGCTTGCTATTCCTTTTTTTTTTCGGGCCGCCACAAACGTGCAACCGTGATCTTGCTTGTCTAGTGCGCTGGTGGATGAAATATTGCGAAATATGTCACTGTGTAAATCGCGCTCAATATGAGCTACAGGCGAATAAATAACTTCTTACAAACTAAGCGTCTAATCTGTCCCCAACAGTACGGTTTTCAGGCCGGTATATCAACCCAATCAGCTCCGTTAGATATTAAAAACTCTATAATTAACAATTTTCACAATAGGCTTTTTTCTGTTGGAATTTTTCTTGATTTGTGCAAAGCCTTCGATTCTGTGAAGTATTCAATACTACTTCATAAATTAGAGACTTATGGGATCCGTGGAGTTGCAAATGCACTTTTGGAGAGTTACCTAACTGCACGTATCCAGTACACTCAGGTTCATGATGCAAAATCTTCTTTTGGTACGATAAATGTAGTTGTCCCTCAAGGTTCAATTTTAGGACCACTTTTATTCATTTTATACATTAATGACATTCTCAACATTCCATTAACTCCTAATATTATGATATATGCCGATGACACTAATGTCTTTTTTTCTGGCTCCAATCTTCAAGTACTTGAACAGCAATCTAATTCCTGGCTTAACTACTTAGCGGTTTCGCTCTCTCTTAATCAACTTCAGTTAAACGTCAGCAAAACAAAGTTTATGTTCTTTCATCCTCAAAACAAACCATTAGATCATCGCGTCAAATTAGCTTTTAATGACTTGAACATTGAGCAAGTTTATAGTTGCCGCTTTCTGGGTGTGTATTTTCGCAGTGATATGGGGTGGACAGATCATGTAAATTGCATTAGACTAAAAATGGCCAGGTCTATTTGTGATATCTATCGTATTAGGCATCTACTTCCACTACAGGTTAGAAGACAATTATACTTTGCCCTTGTTCATTCCCATCTTGTATACTGCAACCTGGTGTGGGGAACTTGCAACAAAACCGATTCGTTTAAATTGCTTTCTCTTCAAAAAAGAGCTCTACGCTCATTATGTTCAAGCCCAGTTGTCGAAAATAATCTTTTCGAAACATTTCATGTTCGCAATTTCTTTCATTCCTACAATTTGAGTTTGGCTGTTCACACTTTTTATAAAGTAAAGCATAATTTCAGGTCTTTCCAAAATGCTGGTAATTCAAGAAATGTTACGTATGGTTTTGGTGCGGTTGCCTTATCCACTGAAAGACCTAGAACAAACTATGGAAAACAAACTTTAGATAACCAAATTGTAACATTGTGTAATGCTTATGAGTCTCTAATAAAAATCGCCGTAGAAAGTCATAGTGTATCTGGTTTTAAGAAAAAACAGAAGATTCTTTTTCCTGTATAAATTCAGCTAACTTTGTATATTTTGTCTTTTGCGTTGCTTCTTTTACTGCCGAGTGTGCATATCGTGTTTTCTGCCAATTGCTGTTTATTATCTGCACATCGTTTTTTCAGTGTTTGCTATTTCTCTCGTATAACTTTTGTTGCTTGTTTTGAAACTCTTTTTTTTTGCCCTGCGGCCACTGTTCGATGTATTATTCGGGGTGTAGGCCTCGTCAGGAGGTTTGCCTCGTCTTCCTCCTTTTGCCTCACCTCGAGGGCATATTGTATTACATGGCCAAATACTACTACTACTACTACTACTATACTACTACTACTACTACTACTACTACTACTACTACTACTACTACTACTACTACTACTACTACTACTACTACCTACACCGCGCGAGCGACCGGTCCAGCGCTAGCGCACTGCATCTCATACTGAGCGCGATAGAACAGTGCTGCGCTCGAGGGCCAGCTTTTTCTTTTAAACGCAGTGATTGCTTGATAATCTAGCTTTGCTAACCATTCAGACCACCGGTCAAGCGCTGTAATGCGTTCTTTTTTTTACTTGTGGCCATGGATAGTGGTTTTCACAAGTGATCTGGATTTTCTGGATAAAGCAATACCGTGTCAACAACGTCCGTACAGCAGGGGTAGTTTATCCCGAGCCTAGGAAATAATAGGCGCCGTACGCACCTCTAGCTGCGCTGACTGGTATGTTGCTGGTTTAATGCAGGCTGTCACTGGGCCACAACTCCAGTTTTTCGATGTCGTTGCCAGCTGGCCAGGTTCAGTGCACGACAGTCGAATTTTTGATAATTCCCGCGTGCGGTTAAAGTATGAGGAAAGCCGGGTGCCTCGTGTGCTGCTGGGAGACGCTGGATATGGGTACCAGCCATTCTTGATGACGCCGCTTTCGGACCCTGGCCCAGCAAACACACCAGAAGGAAGGTAAGTTGGCAGGGACATTGCGTGGCACAAGCTTTGACCACACGTTTGATGTGTGGTATCGATTCGTAACAAATGCAGTTCTGCCCTGTTAATATGGACGACTCAAGTTATATATATATTTTTTCCTAGATTTTTCTTCTTTAGTGTTTTTGTGTATGCGTGCAGTGTCATGGTATATAGTGGCAGTAAACATGCTTTACTATCTCCCACATTGCATGAATGGCTGTGAAAAAAATTACCTCCATGCGCACAATGAAAAACCACAATCAGCAGCTGTCAGCGTAAGGAGTTGCGAGTTTTTGTTTGGAATGTGAACATGTAGTAGGAGATACTTCATCTCGTGGAACACTTGGTACGTCTGACATGCTTATACCTGCACTGCATAATTTTAAAGATAATTGTGATCAGCTTCCAAGATTGCATATTTTTACTTCAGTGCCCACCGCTTTGCATAGAAGCAGTTCATATTCTTCAATATTTTATTTTTATTTTTTTCATGACTCACTATTTTAAACGACTCGCTTTATCAACACTTTTCCTTGCTAACCATATTGTCCATTTTAACGAGGTACAACCATGCAGGGCAGTGCGTAATATTCACTTATTCACACAGGCACCAGAAAGCCCGCATCAGGAAGAGGAACAGTGTCGAAAGGGCATTTGGAGTGTGGAAGCGCCGCTTCCCTTGCCTGGACATGGGGCTGCAGCATAAGCCAGAGAAGGCGGCCTGATAATAACAGCCTGTGCACCACTTCATAACTTTGGCTGCTTGATGAAGGAGACGCAGCCCCCTGTCACCACAGTTGCACTGAACACTATCACCACGGCAGCTACAAGGAGACCAATGTACCTGCCACCTGTTACGACCTCATCGACAGCGCATCGGGCATGCAGGCAAGGTGGCTGCTGATCCAAAAGAGCTTCACATAGGTAAAAAAAAAATACAGAATTCTCCACTTTGTTTCGTGCATCTGGAGTCAAACATCCTTGCAATGTGCACCTACGTACACTACCTACATCACAAATTTCGTTCTGCAATGATTAAAGCGCTTAGAATTTCTCTCAGCTTGTGAGGATCTTGAGTTTCGAGCTTGTCCCCCTTTACAAAGCTATTTTTTCTTCCTTGCGTTCCGGCATATGTTGACAGAGGGTCCATTTTCTCGTTCCATCATTCAAGAGTGATACATTGACCTTGCAGGAGGCGAGTACAAGCATACTGCTTGCACAGAAGGCCAAATTCTCCAAAAGAGCCGTCTGCACTATGGGAGCTCCATAACTAATGGCCATTGATAGAGCGACAACCGGGCCATTCTTTCATCTTTGTGCACCAGTATTGCGGGCAGTTTCAGCGTGCACATTGCGGAAATATGTGCTGCTCTCATTCTGTTTTGCTTTTGTAGCTGCCATTTTAAAGGCCTTTAGACAACAAAGTTTTGCTGGCATGTTTTCTTCTTTCAATTAATGGGTTATACGTTATCATGCATAGATCACCTCGTGATAATCGCCTATGACAGCTAAATAATTTATAATAAAATTTCTTCGCAAGGCTGATTTGGTTTTATGAACGGAACGATGGCTGTGACATGTAGTTTATCTTTAGGTCAAGTGTCACAGAAAAAAAGTTCAGGGGACACTTTGTTGATCTAAAGTGCGGTGCCGCGCAAGCCTTTACCGCGGTGTTGCTGCTTGTGTCACTGATGTGTGGTTAGGATGTTAATTCAGTACACAATTGTTTGTGACTCTTAAATGTTGGAGACACTAGAGGGCATCTGGGAAGCATCCATCTGATTCGACGCCTTTCTGCAAACACTCCAGCGTCCTAGACAAGGAAAAGTACATATGCGTTGGCAGGAAGTGGCGTAGGCGTTACCACGCTTGGCTGTGGACCGGAAGGATGGTGGTTCGAATCACAGTGTGCAGAAAGAATTTTTTTCTTATCGAGCGTAACGGACGGAAGGATAGACGCAAGCATGAGCCACTATAGGCTTTCGCCTTAAAAAATGGTCATATAACAATGTAACTGCTGATACATCATTTATTGCCATTCCAGCTGTTGAAGCAGGGTGGTGTGAGTGTTGTAGTGATTTATATTGCAGGTTTTTTCGTGCCTCATGTGACCTTAAGGTTCACTACATGTCACAGCCATCGTTCGGTTGATGAACCAAAACAGCATGAGAGGAGCTCAAATATATATTAATTAGCGGTCATAGGCGAACACCACATGATGAGCCATGTATTTTAATGTTTAATGCATCATTTGAAAGAAGAAAGCATGGAACTAAATTTGGGCTTGTTTTTCTTGCGAGGTTTGTAACATCACAAAGCGACTCAGGGTGCGGGGATATCGTAGTGGAGCGCTCCACATAATTTCTGCCACCTAGGATTCTTCAATATGCGTTGACATGGCACTATACAAGGGTCTCTAACATTTCTCTTAAATTGAAATTCGACCATCCTAGCCAGGATGGAACCCGCGTCTTTCGGCTCAGCAGCCGAGCTCTGTAACCACTGAGCCACTATGGCAACTCAAATTGGGTGTCTGCAGTCCTTTAATGCTATCACTATTGTTGTGTTTGGGCACTGTGTTAGAGAAACTCAAGGTGCAGACCCGCTTATTCGAGAGCAGGAAAGTAACTGTTTATTCGGGGTTGAGGTGTACATTTTGTTACATAGCCGTAGCTAGCTTCGGCGCTCTTTGGTGAGACGGTGGAGTTGTTCACTCTTTTGGTGAGTTATATCTCTTGACATCTCTTCGCCATTTTGAGTTGCTTGTAGCATTTTGAGTTGCATTTTGAACCCATTTTGAGCCCATTTTGAGCTGCTTGTAGCAAGCTTGAAATGTAAATGGCAGGATTATGGTAATGTGGAGGGACAACGCTGCTTGGTCTAGATGCCATTGCGGCCTTACAAATGAGGATAAAAGGTGCGTCATTAGAATTTCTTTCCATGACACCTGATACACCCCTGATACCTCCTGAGCTACGTTCGAGCTTCAAGCATCTCTTCACTATGGAACTCGGAGTAGCCCGCGCATATGGGCACAAAGTAAGAGTACAGGACGCCATTCCTCCTGTGGCTTGCAACCTCCGAAGGGCTCCATCTGTATGTGCATGAATTTGCGTGAGCCGAACAAAGCTATCGTGGTTGACAATTTCCTCTTGCCACAAAGAGAAGAGCTCCTGCATAGCTTGGACGGGCCCCGGTGTGTTTTGAAGTTGGGACTTGCCTCGGCTTAACCACCAGGGCCGCACAGCCCAGACAGTCGGGAATTGACAACCTTCATTACCCATGATGCCCTTTTTCGCTTTAAGTGAGTTCGCTTCGGCCTTGCTTCGGCACTTTCAGCTTTTCAGAAGATGGCACACTTGCAGGGGGCTTAATACTGAAAGGATGCAAGGGGGTCCTCTTCTACATCGACGACATCATAGTCCATGGCACCACCAGACAGGAACATGTGATCAACCTTCGTGCAGTACTACAGCACCTGTCGCAATCCGCACTCCAGCTGAATCATAAATGTGTCTTTGATGTTCCAAAGCTTAAATTCTTGGGGCACGTTGTCAGCGATGAAGGACTGGTTCCACTTTCTTTTGCCATCGAAGTGTTTACGAAGGCTCTGCCTCCGTCTAACGTCGGTGAACTTCGTTCCCTCCTTGGACTCGCACGTTTCAGCTCCAAGTTTATTCCGCATTGCTCCGATTTCATTCCACCTATGCGCGCCCTGCTTCGTGGAAGCGACTCAGCCCTCTCTTGGACCGCTGCAGCTGAATCAAGCTTCAAGCTACTGAAATCGATGCTGACATCGTGCGATGTGCTGCATTTTTTTCCCTTCCTGTTGTCGTAACGACTGACGCTTCCGGATATCGCCTCGGGGCGGTGCTTCAGCAAGATAACGGCCATTCCCTGCAAACCGTTACGTTTGCCTCCCGTACCTTGACACCTCAAGAAGGAAAGTACTCGATTGGCGAACATTAGGCCTTAGCTTGCGCTTGGGCGTGTGAACGGTGGCATGTGTACTTGTGGGGCCGGCCTTTTGTCCTGCGAACTGATCACGGTGCAGTTGTCACCTTTCTGTCGACAAAAAGAACAGGACATCGCCCATTGCAAATTTCACGTCGGTCAGCACGCCTGTTATAACTTCACTGTAGGGTACTGTACAGACAATGAAAGGTCTGTTCTGGATGCCTTGTCTCGCCTTCCCGTACTGACCACATCATGCAGTGGCTCAAATCAGTTTGACGCAGGTGATGACGATTTCGTCTACCTGCTATCCTCAGCTGTGACTTAACAAGAGGCAACCATCGACAAGATTGTTGCACAGGCCATGCAATTTGCATCTGCAACATGGCCTGACAAGAAATCCCTGCCACATAATCTCAAGCCATACTATCTCCCACACGCGGGGTTGTCCATCCTGCAGGACGTATTGTACCGAGATGACAGAGTCGTAGTTCGCAAATGTTTGCGACTACGCCTCATGAATATAGCGCATGAGTTCCATCCTCATCACCAAAATATGTTTTTTTTTTAACTTTTCTTCTCCTGTTTAGGAGCATTTTGTGCAGTGCAGAATTGTGACGGTATATTTCTATTTTGTTGAGCTCTCTTGGTGTTGTGAGAGGCACGAGGACTGCCGCTTTTCCTCGAACACAGATCAGTCCTAATTTACCATCACACTCTGGAGTAGGGGTGAAATTTTCTTCTGTATGCCAATCAGTGGTTTGCGATCAAATTAGGTAGTCACTTCTTTCATATTTTCCATGTGACAGAACTTCGACTAGCTGTTCTTGCGAGTTGTACCTGCTGGTACTGGTTGGCTGTCAGGCACTAAAGCACAGATTTTGCATTTCAGTCTGCCTTCTTGCATTCCACTTCACAGGAACGACCAGCTGTTTAAATTGTTGCATGCTTTGATGGATAAGAGTAACGGAACAAGGGTGCCATCAACAAGCATTCGATGTTGTATACTTATTTAGAGTCTGCCAATGCCTGGTGCGGGTTGTTGTAGAAATGCACTGGCTGTGTTTGCAGGGATTCGGTCACTTCTACATCGTATAACATTTGGGCCTAATGTTGAACAGACTCAAGAGATGGGCACGCACAGTAACAAGCATAGAGCGAACTTTCCTAGTTACATATGAAGTGCTAGCTGCAAGCTCTGGGTTTGATGGAGACGTGATGCAACGTTTACGTTGATTTGGAGCTGCCTTACTTGTGCGCATTCACAGCATGCATGAAATGTTTTTCTGCATATGTGCAGTGTTCCCTGTCACGTGCCTTCACTTATTACGGCAAAAGCCTTTAATGGCTCGTGCTCGCGTCTATCCTTCCGTCCGTTGCACTCCAACTCGATAAGAAAAAAATCATTGTGCACGATGGGATTCGAACCACCATCCTTCCGTTCAATAGCCGAGCGTGGTAAAGACTACGCTACTTGCTGCCAACGCACATGTAGTTCTCCTTGTCTAGGATGCTGGGGAGTGTTTGCAGAAAGGTGTCGAATGAGACGGATGCCTCCCAAACGCCCTGCAGTGTCTCCAGCATTTAATATTCACAAACACCTGTGTACTTGATCAACATCTTAACTATACATCAGTGACACAAGCAGCAACACCGCGCTAAAGGCTTTCGCCTCATCGCACTCTAGGTCAACAAAGTGGCCCCGTGAAATTTCTAGCTGTGATGCCCACTTGTGGCTATGTGACGTGCGGTGTTACCTACAGCCTGGTTTTGGAAGCTGATTTTTATGAGAACAGTGCTATTTGAACGGTGAGCTGTACGCTCCGCATAGCCGCATCAGCAGGAGGCGGAGTGCCGCACAACATTCCTACCTCTTGCCTATTGTACAATAGCTTCTGAGGCACGCAAGGAGGGGAGTGACAGGACTGTGTGCTTGTGCACATTGAGGCACGCACTTAAAACCATGCATGCATGTAAACAAACTGCAGTTGTGTATATTTTCCGCGTGCAATATTTGTGCATGCATTCAGACAGCATGCCAATTTCATCCATTATGGGGGCGCTGTTTATTTGGCAGCGTCACGCAGCCTGCGAAGGTGCTCCAATTTTTTTTTCGACCTCGAGAAGTTCTAATTAAAGTTTCTTTTTCTGCACTTCTATGTTGTTTTCAGTCTCGAGAAGTTCTAATTCCACTTTTTTTTTCTGCACTTCAAGTTTCTGAATGCTTTCCGTGAAGACCATTTTTTCCTGCCTTTCTTTGAGGACACTTTCATGGTCCTCTCTAAGTAGCTGAAGTCGCACTTCATGTTCTTTACGGAGGAGAGCAGCTCTGGTTACATTTTCATCCTCCAGAGTTCTTTCTAGAAGGGCCATCTGCCCTCTTGGCGCTCTACCACTGTCGCCAATGGTCACTGCTTCAGCAGTGGTGCGGGTAGCAGCAGCTCCGGAAGCAGCAGGAACATAGCTGGAGCCTGCTGAAGCAGCAGCTGAGGACAACAGTGCCTCTGTGCAGACTGATGCTGCTTGTAGCACTGGTGCAGCAGGAGCATTGCTGCAGCCTGCTGCAGCAGTATTACACGCAGCATCAGCCTGCTCAGAAGCACTGTTCTCCTCCGCTGCTTCTGAACCTGTCGCAATTGTGTGAGCAACAGCCGCTGAGAACTAGTCCTCAATGCAGCTGTACTCCCACTGGTCGTCGTCTGTAATAAACACAGCAGATGCAAAACAAAATAAATTGAAGCTCATGAAAAGACCACCTGTCTACCTTGTTAGCTGCATATATTTGAAACAACCGCTGTGGAGGGACCCACAAAAGGAAGTGAAAAATAAAATTACGCAGCCCATGCCAGAGTCTGTAACGGGCACGTATGTTGCTGTTTCTCGTGACCTAAGCTGGCAGTCCTGAACCAAAAAGTGACTGAAAACTGCTGCAGTGTACTTTTGTTATGCTACCCTAAGCAGTGTCATTTCTGCAGCCAGTATTGTAACTATCAAACATAGTGCATTGCACAAATAAAGTATGCATATCTGGCAGTTTTGTTTCTTCATGATTATGTGTCCGTGAAATAAAGGACACTAACAGATCTTTTGCTGCCTACATGAATGGTACTGCACCGTTTTCCTGTGTGTGCAGAGGTATTCCGAGATCATGCTACATACACAAGATAAGCAGCAGCCTGCTACAGACACAAGTACTGTCATTAGCAGTATGAGCGGGAACACAGGAGCGCGTGCCCGATAGCCTCGAACCTTAAATGTAGCGATACGTGGCGGCCTCAGAAACCAAGTGTAAATGGCGGTGCGTTCTCCCATTTCTCAGAAGCCGGCAACGTAGCAGAAGCCTTTCCCCAGTGTTCCGAAAAGCGGCCGCGTCGTGCATCGCCACAAGGAGGGTTTGAGGCTATCTGCCACTCACTCCCGTGTTCCTGCTCATATTTCTCATGATAGTACATCCATAGGCAATAAAATTCAAAGCTACACAAAAAACTGATAGAAGGAAACCAACACCACGTGCTTGAAACTAGCAGCCGGATTATGATAGGCTGAGCATTGCAAAGAAAAAGAGCTGCATGAATTACCAACAACATGGTTGTTAACTTGCCTGTATAGCCACATGTTGTACAAGCAGATAAAGATGTGACAATATATGTGGAGAAGTGGAAGCATAATAAAACTACATATAGGTTGGCATTTGTGGACAGTGATGCAAGGATGCCAAAACCGAATGCAAAAATGACAAATCGGGTTGGAATATTGCAGTGGATGCAGTTCAGACTGCAGCACTGGGAAGACGTGCTACCACACCACCCGAGAGCTCGCTCCCTTCTTTCACTACAGAAAAGCAGCATACCACTTGCGAACATGGTGCTGACATAAAATACCCTCAAATGCTATCAGATTCGGATGCAGCTTGAAGCAAGTCATCCTCTACCTGGAGAAACATTCAGCAACCGGGTGTACAGAAGCTTTACATAAAGTTGCCATAAGTTATCTCATTTTTATTATCCACCACGGATGCAACCTTATATCCGCACAGCAGCCTAGAACAAACGTGAAACACAGCGTGAACTTTGACATTGCACGCTGCCACTGACATCGAAAAAAGGCGTACAGAGGAGAGAAGCTCCTTTTCTTCCTACAATGATATATTCCAAACATGCAAAACACCCTACGTGTGTACTCGTGAGAACTGCCACCGGATCCATCTACCGTGGACTGCAGAAGGCGCACAACTGGTAATGTTTCCCCAAGTGGCAAGCCAACTGCCCCATCTGAATCGTAGTCGTTTCTCATGCGGGTGGCAATATGACTTGCAATGGCCACCACCCGCTCACTCTGGGGACTTGGGGGGGGGGGGGTGAGTGCAGCTGGTCCTCCTCCTAAATAGAAAAAAATCTATATTAGCATAGAATGAAGCCAGTTTTAATGAATAGAAAAAGTGCCATTAGAAGATTTTTCACCATCGCTTTTACTTCGTTATGAATTGTTCCTAAACTCGTCCCACAAAAAAAGCTATCCAGGGCACACCAATCTGTGTTTTCGCTACATTTTTGTGCCACTCGTAACTGCCTACCCAACAGCATCAAGAGCGAGTAAAGGTCGTTTGCTCTATGTGCAGCCTCCTGGACTTTTTGGCGAGAATATCACGCGACTGTAGACCGCGCGGCATAATGCCTCAAGAGCACGATGTCCGCGTCGTTTTAACTTTGGTGCGGCACGATATTTGAAATTGCTTGAGCACTGCTGGAACGATTAACGCAGGTTGTATGTATCCGCAAAACGACCTACATCATACAGTAGGTCGTGGTCTGCAATCGTAAATAAAGTAGCAACACTACACTTCGCATAAAGCGTGATTCCGAGCGCACCTGTTTCTGGGAACCCTGTTTTTGCAAAGCAAGCGGAATTTTCACGCACTTATCCATGGCATACAATGCATGCAGGAGGAGGTATTCGTGCACGAGCTGCAAGCTGCGCATACCTGTCTTGTGGCGGTCCCTGTTTTGCCTTGCGAGCTCGTCTTTTGACTTCTGCTTCATATTGTTCCAGCATTTTTTAAGCTTGCTGGGGTCACGCCGGGACACTCTATGGTGCGAATTGTACAGCCCGGTGACTTCAATCCAAGTCGCTGTCTTCTTCGCCAGCCAGGGAGGTCACGTCGGTTTTCTTGCACTCGATAATGTGCTTAAATTGGTTCACCATATCAGTGATCAGCGTCTTCTCCTGTGGAGTAAAGCGAGGCGCTGCCTTCCGCTGGGAGGGGACATCTGGCGATGACGCCAACAACAGCTGACACATTTTCTAGTCAGGGCAAATAAAATCGCGCATCAACGATACACTCGCAAATACTGCTGCTGTTGCTGTTGCCTCTGACGTACGGAATGGCACGGGCACGCTTTGTTGAACTTCGCGACTTGGCTTGGCTCGTCTGTGGTGCATGTTGCCAACCAAACACATCATTCGGGTGAAAGCGGCAGGCAGCACTGATATGTACTTTTCATTGATGACATTTTTCTGCATAAACAACTCGTATACTGAGTTCATTTATAAATGCTGAGCGAAATGCATAGTTTTGTTGGCGTACGGTGCGCATAAAATATTACATTGTTCGTGAATCTCTGTCACAGACGAGCAGTGTGCCTTCGCGTTCAATCAAGCGCTTGACTTGAGGCGGACTTGGCGAAGCAAGTCAGCCGGAGCGTCTATGAAACGTGATTGCCGACTTCGGTGTTTTGAAGTCAGCTTTGTACTTCGGGCGTACTTCGCCAAGCCAAGCCTAAGCGCGAGCCAAGTTTGATCTCTGCATTCGGGGGTTAGGCATGCTGCAAGAAGCCACGGAACTCCGAAAGAGCAAGCGTAAACGTTTCTATTTTTTTTTTACATTTCGGCTTCTTTCAGCCCTTCTTTAATCCCTTCGTTCACAGGTGTAGTTCAGGGGACCACCCATTATAAGATGCACTGCTGTCGCGGTTATGCGCATTAATTAAAACTCCTATAAAAACGTATAGGAATTATAAGTGGTCATGAGGAAGCCTACTTGATTTGTTGCCTGAATTTGAATATTCGATAATAAAAGATTAGATGCATTTTCCTCCCGCTCGTATGCGTTGTGCTGTTCCGTATTTTATTCACACAAACCAATTTAAAATACATTACATTACGTCGTCAGCGCTGCTGGCTGCAGGGCCAATGAAAAATGAGGCACAAGGGGGATGGTGGGGGTTTCCTTTTTTAGCCGTCATGTAAGCGTACACATGTTCAGATAGCGTTTTAGCCTTGGTCAGAACGGTCAGTGCTGTTCATCCATCTAGTCTTCCCGCCTTCCAGTTGTACACTAAGGTCGACCTTGTTCGTGCGCTGCTTTAGGCTTTGTGTTGGTGCCATTTTTTTTTAATTTAGAGATTCATACTGCCTGGAATTTTCATGGGGAGTCGCAGTGTGACAGCAAAAACAGAAATTAAATAAGCACTGTCCTTTCATAATTTATTACACGCACCGCACCGGCAGAGCTTGAGGCTTCGAATGTACGTCTTGGATATATATTGTCGAGGACGAAAATGGATGGTTCAAACGCAAGGATAAAGAGAAGGTAATATTTGTTTGAAGTTAATTGACGGCGAAGTTATTTTTATGCCAAGTGCAATCGAACCCCATTTGAAATCACTTCAGTTACATGATTTAGCTCTCATAGCTTTGATCTAAAGAAATTGCGCTTAAGTGATTGGACTGTGCTGTAAAGAACCTTACAGGCTCCTGGTTTCTTCCTTGCACATCAAGGCATGGACCTTAGCCCTCAACAGACTTATTTATGGTGCTGCAAGAATAAAAGCTAGATGCTTGCCTCGCAGCAATATCAGGGGTATTAGTGAACAACACTCAATTGTGCCAAATTCGCGCGCATTGAGTAACAGTTAGGAAACGTTCACAGCAACAAACAACATCAGACCACGGTGACGATAAGCAAGGCCCTGCTTTCACAGCGTGTTAGCCTCGTCCGGCGCCATGGTCAGCGTATATGAAGAGGCTCAATTGCAAACATTTGTGTCCGCGCGCCGCACCGTTGTTCTCGCCAGTAGTGAGGTCATAACACTTATACTGGATTTGGAGCCAAGAGTAGAGAATTCGAATCGCCCGCATTTCCCACGTGGCGAGCGCCTATTGATGTCAAAAGCTTGTGTTTCCTGCCAAATTGCCCTGATTTCGCTTCCTTATTCCAATGAGACAAACTTTGAATTGTACCTACCAGTTCGTAATATTTATAGGGGGGAGGGGGGGGATAGACAAAAAAATTATTGCGTACAGTCTTGGTCGCAAGTACTCGGGTCACAAGGGTCTCCTTTGGAGTCGCATGTTGGACACGGCACCCTCCGTCCAATTATTGTTCTAAGTTAACATATATTCTTCGTTCTTCATGGCTACGTTGCCGTTTGTCCCACAGCAAACTAAGCATTTATAGGGGGAGAAAATTGGATTTAGAAATCTTCCCGCCAGTCGATTCAAACTCGCTACGGCCTTACTAAAAAGGATGAATTTCCACTGCTTTGAAGTATATGGCGGTGTAGTGTGGCCTTTGGGATTCGCGAGCAAAAAAATGGGACCGACTGTTGCATTTCACTTGTGCAATCGGGAGGGGATGGAAACACCTTCACTTAGCTTTTCGGTCTTTTCTAACGCATAAAAGTTCCGTTTTATGTGACAGTGACTAGGATATGTGGTACCCTATCCAAATAGGCCTACTGGAGTTTGTCTTCAATATCTCTTTACATACAAAAGGCCCTGAAAGGCTACGACAAGGGTCCTTCTCGCTATGAAGACATTTACAGCTTGATGGGTGCTTTGATGTACTACTATACGGCTCAAAACGAACCGTATGGCTTGAAGACTTTTGACGAGGGGTGTACGAGTTGAAAGCGGTGGTCGCGGGCTCAAGTGGTTAGGTACAGCGGCGAAACGACACACCGGAACCTTTTTTTCAGCAGCGGCAGTAGAACCGGCAACGCATGAACTTTAACGTATGATGATGTGCTTAATTTTTATGGCGCAAGGGCAGCTGTGACCAATAGTGCCACGGCGCATGGTATCTTTTACTACACAAGGCGAGGTCAAAGACTCATTTCCCAAGAACTTAAACACCATAAGCCGAGCGTAAGGCCAGAGGAAAACTTTAACGGAGCCGATGGGATTTAGTCGCACGAGAAAAAGAGTCAGCACAGTACTTACATGTGTCCAAATTCGTGAGTCGCTACGTCATTTCCGGAGTACGACCCGAAGGTATCCTCAACAATGAGCGCATTTTTCCCCCGCAATGCACATACCGCCGATGGGCGATATACCTGCGAGTGCAGCCCGCAGAAATGTTTTTCACTCGTGGCTCACAATCATCGTAAAGTGCTTCAATTACTGGGCACTGGAACCGCGAGAACAATGTAGGGATGATGGCCCTCCTTAAAGGAGTCGGTTTCTTTCAGCTGCGATCCCATTTGCTGCACTGCTGTCGGAGTATTCAACTAGAAGAAAAAAAGTATACAGCGCTTGACTTCGTAAGAATAAAAGGGACTGAATTTCGCTGAGGTAATTGTGATTAATGATGGCAATTAAAACAAAATAATATTAACCACAACCAGAAGGGACGAGAACTAATTCACGAACAACTTCTGCTAAAGTTAGGCGCATAATTGTTCAGGGGCAACTGACTCGAATTGTCAGCTGTAGCGATCAGTATCCGCACGGGAATCGGCAAAAAGAGAGAGAGAGAGAGACAAAGAAATAAATAAAGAGATGCTGAATAATGAAAAGAAGGTTCTGGGAGTGTTAAAAAAGCCGCTGGCATGCTGCTCTGCATTCGGGAGGGCGCTCTACTAGATAAAGGTTGTGACAGAAGGGGCAGAAAAACAGAAAAAAACAAATTGGCAACTCGCTATCATCAGAACTTTTTTGGATTACTACTCTGTTTTCAAGAATGAAAAAACTTGTTGCGATCAACCATGTCTTGAAACCATTCCGTTCATGTTGATCTCTGGCGGCAATGATGACAACCGTTGAGCTCAAGGGCGCTGCGTGTACTTTCATGTTGGCTGCCTCTGCCACAAAGATTTACTTCTCTCCTGTATCCCTTTCTACTGTTGCTTAGTTACTCAGGAAAGTATCTGTCTCTGCGCCTTCCGACATGTCACGTCACATTGCACACACTTTGACCATTTCTTCAGGTTTTGCGAGCGTAACTACTTTTCCTCTCAGCCCATGTGCCGACACAACCGTACGCAACCATACGCGGTGCAACGCTCTTCGCGATAACTATAAGAAAGCGTGATACATGAAAGGGTGGCCATAAAGCAAGGGGTTGAGACGAAGGGCAGAGTATCCCGTAAGTTAAACCTCTGCGAACAGAGCGATAGAGAGCAAAAAAAATATATAGAGACCGCTGCGGCTACCCGCATTGCAAGAATGCGACAGCGTTGACGCCTCCTCGAAACTCATCGCCATTCAAAATTGGCGCCATGGTTGTTTTTTGTTTACTTGATTGTTTGGTTATCGAATTACTCTGTTTATACCCTCGTTTCATCCCAGCAACCATTTCCGGTTTTCAACTTTTTCGCCACGCTTAATTCCCGTGCTCACTAAATACCTGCCCAGTCTATTTACCCGTCCATTACCTTTTGCTTCTCATTATTTATCTAATTCCCTCTTATTTATCATGCTTCTTTTTATATCTCTTGGTTGCATATCGATCACTTATCACTGGTCACGTGATAGCCATTTCGAGTTTTCAAACTTGTCGACACACTTTGGCTCAGTCCACACTTCCGGTTTTTTTTTTCAAATTTGGCGCTACGCTATAGCTCCGCCTACTTCCGGCACTTTCAAATTTCGCTGCTCTTTTGCTCTGACCCCGCCCACTTTTTGGACATTTTTGGTTCTAATTAATTAACTATTCATCTGATTTCGTAAAAAAAATTTTCAGGCAGTATCCTCACATTATCCTCTGTCGATTACAGCCACTCTTTTGACGCTACCACTTCCGAGTTGCCCACAACTGCTGCCGACACATTTTGCGGACACGATCCACGCGGACATAGCAGAGTAAATCTTTCGGTTTAATACATTATTCCGACTCTAACTGCGCAGACTGCCAGCTGTTTATTCATGAGAGCGAAATAACGGGTTGGTATAAGCAGGGAAGTCAGCATGGTAACAATTTCTGTCACTAGCACGCTCCTTTTACAAGAAAAACTCACACAAAGGATGAACAAAATCGTAATAAAATCACGGCCGTATCCTTGCGATAGGCCGATAGAATTACAAGTGAGGACCAGATATCGCACTACTGGGAGCATGGCGTCAAAATGGGAAACAGAAGTACGCAGACGGTAGAAGGCAAACAACGATCAAACAGCTTTGAAAAGGCGAAGCTGAGGGAATAAAACACGATATAATAACAACTAAAAATCGAAATTACAGGCATGAGGGAATGGAAAACAACAAATAACGCGTGCCGAAACAAGAATGACAAACACGAAAAATACAATAAAGGAATAAAATATTAAGGTCGAAAGAGAACGTTTAGCACGCATAGCCAAAACTGAATCTATCCTTAGCTGTTTTCTTTGTTTAGAAAAGGAAATGTTCAGAACATGTAGCTTGAAACAAGTTCTATGGGCATCAAAAACGTTTGCGTTTGAAGGAAGGACTAAACAAAGGGACGAGTGAAAAGAGAGCTAAACCTGTAGACTGACTTGCCCAGCTCTAGCTTAAAATGAACTTCCTAGAATGAGGAAGTCAATTGTAAAGTGTAATTCGTCTCAGAGACCGAAGACCAGAACTTTTCGGGAGAAGTAGATGCAGGGGTATCGCAACTGAATGTTGGAATATGACGCAAAAAATATCTACCTTGTATTGTTTTCTACTGAACGCGGCAGAACAGGAGGCATCATAGATCCTTTCTTTTCTACAGTAAGACCAGCGAGACACTTGCTTGGCAAACGGGCAAGCGCTGAAAAAAAGTACTTGCTGGTCTGCAAAACTTGGAGACGGATCTCCCGCACAACGGACCGCACTGAGAAAAAATGATTAAGCTTTCGCTTCGAACACTAAAATATGGTGGCGTGGAAACAGACAGGTGAATATTTCTAATGAATAGCGGTCGACAGTCATTTAGAATTAAATTCCCCGCACCCGATGATGATTTTAGGTTTTGATCTGCTAGCGGTTTTTCGTTCTCAGCCAAAACTAACCAACCGTTTTGATAAATTTTGGAAGCTCCCGAACTAAATGTACAGAATTTATATTTCTTTTAAACGACTTGAATCTTTAGTTCGACATTTCTTTTATCACAACAAGCTTTTCTTGAAAGAAACAGCGTTGTAAGAAACAGCTTGTAAGAAACTGCACATAAGTACTCCATAGAGCCAGCTGCGGCAGCGATATGCAATTAAAATATATTCTTACGCACTTGGCGTAAAATATATTTTAAGAACAAAATTATACGTAATAATACTGTATATGCTGCACATCCTGCCAGCAATTTTATCATGCACCTTCTGGATACCTGATGTGTTTTACGTCATGAGAAAACAGGCTCAACTGAGCCTCAGGCAAAGCCTTCAATCTCTTTTTGTTGGCGACATTATTTTGAGTGATTCGCTGAGTAGTAATTTCAAGATCACTCACAATTTTAAGATTTGTATATCTATATCTGGGCCGCCGCGGTGGCTGAGTAATTATGGCGCTCGGCTGCTGGCCCGAAAGACGGCGGTTCGATCCTGGTCGCGGCGGTCGAATTTCGATGGAGGCGAAATTCTAGAGGCCCGCGTGCTGTGCGATGTCAGTGCACGTTAAAGAATCCCAGTTGGTCGAAATTTCCGGAGCCCTTCTCTACGGCGTCTCTCATAGAAAGAGTCGCTTTGGGACGTTAAACCCCCATAAACCAAAACATATCTATATGTCAGTGCTACAATGCAGTATGTGTACTACGAGAATTTCTTTCACCTGCCAAAATAGCACCGCTGTGTTACCAGCTTACCCCAATTCGATGTGAAATCAGTAGATTATTTTATGCGGGCGACCATTTCTGCATTTAACAAGGTTCACATCACTTCAAATGACCAATTTTCGATCCGCCATTACTGTCAAACCAATAATAGGAGAGTAAGGACACTCTGTAAATTTCAGGTGGGAAATAATTACGAAATACAGATCTGATTGTTAAAGAATATGTAACATAAAGAAAGTAATATACATTACAAATATTCTGCAATTATTATCGCAAACTCTAAAGCTGCTGTCGGACACCGTGCAGGTAAACAATGTCCATATCAGAACAATACTTTTACTGATACTGATGCTGAAAATTTCTCAAACGAATGCTCTATTACCATGGAATGGCCCGGTGATAGTATAGCTGATATACCACAAAATGCACTATATGTCATCCAATGTATCAAACAAACACAATGTTTCTATCACCGACTGATTGGAGTGGAGTGCTTGGTGTTAATTCCGCGCTGAATCACAGCTTTGCCTGGTCAGCAAAAACATTTAAACATGAACCGCTGAATGCTATGGAAGAAATATCTAGATATTTCTAAGAGAATTTCTTATGAAACTAAAAGTTCACCGTATAGCCCTAGTACACGAGAACGGCTACTGCAGGACCATCTCGGTACCTGGAATTTTCCAAGAAAATAATAGACAAAAAAAGCCTTGTTCATTTCGTTCTTACAAAAGCTGTATGTCGATCAGCAGCTAATATTTCAGAAAGGCAGGTAAGTCCAGGTAGCCGTCATAGGCAAGAAGGAAAAATACTTAACGATCTATGCTGAGCCTTTCAACTGAGGAATACTGCTTAGCTTCAGATACGCTATACTTAGAAACAGCGCGATGAAACACAGACAACACGAAGAAAGGACACACACAAGCGCTGACTCACAACTGAATTTTTATTTTGAAGGAAAGATGCTTAAATAGAAGACGTGAGAGGGTGGGTAACAGGGCTGCTGCAGCGATCACCGACAATCAGTGTAGTCGCGTCACAAAATTAAAAAAAAAACAGGAACAAACGAAGTAAGCGATAAAAAGAGAGCGTAAAGAGCCACGAAAAGGTGGTCAGGTGACAATAACAAAAACAAACAATCCAAAATTACCCAAAAGTGCGGAGAATGCGTTAAAAACTTGAGGGACACAGAGGGGAATATACAAGTGAATACAAGTGGCCCCTTTTTGGGCATATTTTTTAAGCTTTTACCTTCTTCATTTTTCAAGTATTCACTTCTATGTATTCTTCTATTTAAGCATCGTTATTTCAAAATAAAGAATCAGTTGTGAGTCAGCTCTCGTGTGTGTCGTTTCTTCGTGTTGTCCATGTTTCATCGTTCTGTTTCTAAGTACAATGCATTACCAACTCTCCCGGAACCTTGCTCTTCTTTAGATAAGCATTTGACTGCATTTTAAATCATTCGCATAAACTGAAATTTTCTCTTTTCAGATTTCACCGCACGTCGTTAACTTTGCTTAAAAGTTATTCAACTACACGAGCGCAGTGCACTGTAATAATGGCGCAAATTCAAGCGTAAAAAAATCCCAGTTTGGTATGACGAAAGGCTAAAATTTTGACCCTATGCGAATTATTGTACAGGTTCGGCCAAAGTATTACGGAGCACGCTTCGGCGTTTGAAAATTTCTCACGCGTTCCATGGAGAACATATGATGGATTCTTGGATTCATACGGGGGAGGGGAGGGGGGGGGGGGCGAACAGCGTCATGTGCTTAGATGTCTGTACAGCACTCCTTAATTTTTGCTAGGTAAGACGTGACAAGAGTTTGTTCGCCGAAGCGGGTTTCTTAAAATTATGGCCGGGACACCACATCTGAATTACATTGTGAACATGCAGGCAGCCAAAATTTAGTTGATATGCTGAATACATCAATTATTTTTTGTGTCATCTTGACAAGGTCTAAAGAAACGCAAACTTCTTATGACAGTGCTTAGAAAAACGTTAAAATCAGTCGGTATGTAATTAATAAATATAGATTGCCTATTTTCAAAGCAAAATTTAAAGCAATTCCTAGCCACTTAAAGTTAAGATCCATAGGTACTCCTGCCAACTTTTTTATACGGTACAGTCGTTTCCTAGGTGTTTTATTAAAAAGAGCATTTCCTGAAACTTGCATGTCGACCGATTTCAGGTGATCTTTATTAGGCTGTTGGCGTAAAAAAAGATTGATTTTATTCACTCATGGCAGCAAGACGACTAACTGATTATTCCTTTGTGCATTTCCAATGAGGCGACTGTTCCCCTCAACAGTTTACAATACCCCAAAATATTGTTTATGGTTTGTTTATGGGGGTTTAACGTCCCAAAGCGACTCATACTATGAAGGACGCCGTAGTGAAGTGCTCCGAAAATTTCGACCACCTGAGGTTCTTTAACGTGCACTGACATCGCACAGTACACGGGCCTCTGGAATTTCTCCTCCATCGAAATTCGACCGCCGCGGCCGGAATCGAACCCGCGTCTTTCGGGTCAGCAGCCGAGTGCCATAACCACGGAGCCACCGCGGCGGCAATAGCCCAAAATAAATATTTTCCTGTTGCTATTGATTGCTGAACAATTATGAATAATTGTGACTTACAAATTTCACAGAACCGCTAACACTTCCTTAAATCAACAAAATTCTAACCCGTGGTATATCTGTGTTACAAAAAAAATCTTAAAGAGGTTCTTGT